>NC_088617.1:11965000-12147500 GCF_036013475.1 Columba livia
CGGATGCCGTAATCCTAAGCAGTTGCTTTTGGGTGTAGCATCATTAGGGTTGCAAATGTTTGATGCAGCAATAGCTTTGAATTTGCAGGCAGGCCCTTTTTCCCCATCATTGCAATGTGTTTAGTGGTGCCGGTAGGTGAATGGCACAGCCCGGATCAGGTATTTCACTCCTGGTGCTGTTTCCTTTGCTATCAGCGTGCCTCGAAAAGCCAGGTAAATTAGACTTGGAGAAAGGGACACTGCATCTTTGAGTAATGAGGCTGGGAAACAGGGAACACATTTTCCACTAGCTCATGTCTCACTGTATGGCATTCCGATTTCGTGACACTTCATAATAAATCATTGCTTATCACTCACATGGGAACATAACACGGTTCAAGTTAAGATTCGTTAGTGATTGTAAAGAAGAAACATGAATTGCTCTATATCAGGGATTTTTGATCATCTTTCTGTCCACTGCAAGCATTTTTTTAATCATAATATTTACAGTAACTGTTCTTTAAAGCATAAATAAAAGGAAAAGAAAGAGCAGAAAATATGAATAATGAAAATAAATTTATTTGTCTTATTTATGTGTTTATGTAAACATTTGGCAATTGCTTTGCACAGCAGCTTGTATGCCATGTCACAGACTGCTGCACCAACATAAGTTTCTAAAGCTGGGATTTTAAATATATATACGTGCGTATATGAAAAACCCTAAATGTCAATACATTCATTTTCTAGAGGAGAAGGTTCTAGCAGGCACATCTAAAGCCAATTTGCTTTGTGTGCTGCAGGGAGAAGAGTCTGACCCTGCCCTGCAGTGCTGTCCCCCCGGAGCGGTGGCACAAGGGGAGCAGAGAACTGGTGGCACCAGCCTGGAGCTGCGGGAGCGGAGTTGGGGTGAAGCCAGGATGTCCCCGTCCAGGCTCCCCCAAAGGAAACAGGGATCTGTGTTTGGGAGGAGGGATGTCTGAAGGCTGGGACAACCTTGCTCCAGCCCCTGTCCCTGTAGGGATGGCAAAACATGAGCTCTAATGGGGCATGTGCTGAGGATGCATCCAGTGATATATTCGGGCATTTCACCACCTTCTTGGACCTTCAAGAGATGGATTTTTCTCCTGTGTGCTGTCGCTCACAGCATTTTCATCAGCAATTTAGAGAGAGGGGTGAAAAGCTTATGGGTTTACAGGTGACACCAGTAGTGCTTTACGGGAACAGTAAGCTGATTATAAAAGGACCTACTAACTGAAAATATGGGAGCTTGCTAAAATAAAGAATTATAATATATACACAGAAATTTTTCACCAAAAAAATCCCAACTAACCAACCAACCAACCACCTATTCCTTCCCTTGTGTTACAAATAGTTTAATTTAATTTGTATTCTTTATCTTTTGGGTTTGATTGTGGGAGGTACCTAAAAATCTGGGATGACCCGAGAGAAATCAGATAAGGTAAATATTTGCTGCAACTATGGCTTTGATTATTCCCCCTTCAGTAATTTGCTATTTACTATATTAATCAACTATATAATGTGTCATTTCTACTGCTCCCTGGCTGAATGATTTCCAAAACTGCTAACAGTTTTCAGTATAGTTGCCAGACAGGTGCAAATTAATACTTTTAGAAATTCTTCCTAGAAACATTTCCATGAAAAGAACATTTTGCACCCTGTATTTGTGTAAAGGAAATAGAACTGGGTCAAAAAATTGTTAAATTATTCTTTTAGACAAATTCTTGCATTTTTTTTCTGGTTTTATTCCAGTTGAATATTGATCTTTGACCAAAAATATAAAATGTGTTAATGTTTACCCTTGCTAGAAGAAGTAGCCTTGTGAGACAAGACGGCAATAGTAGTTAACTGTTTGCAGGATTTGGACTTCATTTAGTAGTTATAAAATAGACAGACCTGATTGTCTTTTACTGAGGCAAATAATCCCCTTGATTTGTGGGACAACTTGTCCCAGTAAAATGGCATATGACCAAGGGACTGTAAATTCAGTTGTCTGATCCATCTGATCTCCCTCCCTGACACTCCAAATTGCGAGTATTTGTGGCTAAACCGGCCGTTGCCTTTGATCTCCAGTGTGCTCTTTTCAACTCAGTTTTGCCTCTTGTGCTCATGGTCTGGGGCTCTGTAAGACTTTCCCTTGTGCTCACAAAATCCCCAAAACACATGCAATAAATGCATTGTGCACAAACATGCAAAATCCCCCAAATATTAACCTTCTGAAAAAAATAGAAAAGATCTGCTCTGGTGCAGTACAACTTTAGATGCATTTGTTATTTCTTTTCACCTACTACCAACAGACAATTATAAACAACAATTAAACCCCCCAAGTCTTGACAAGGAAAAAAACATACTTTTTTTCTGATATATATGATACAGACTCTTAATCCGCTCTCACTTGAAGTGGTCTAGTGAATGGGATTATTCTCCATTTATTTTGGCTTACACTAAACTGGAATTTTTTGCCCCATAAGCTTCCTGTAATTTTTGTAAGTGGAACTGCCTTTGTCAGCATTCTTAATATTTCCCCATGGAAATGGTATTAAAAAGCAGCACATTTGCCCTACAATCTCATGTTTTATCCTTGAGAAATGAGGATTTCCAGTAGATTTTTTGTGTGTGTGTGTTGTTCTCATTTCTGTAGGAAAATGGCTTAATACCAATCTCAAGCAGAGCCTGGAATGAGACGGTGAACCTCCAAAATGTTAATTCTATCGCAAACCATTCCTGGGTCAAAAACAGATATTGAAACAGGGGAATAAATATTTGACAATGCTGTTAAGGCAACTTTGCTAACGATTTTTGAACAACCTCCAACTGAGGTCTAAATGTCTGCAATATCCATAAACAACTCTATACTGTCCAATTAGGGAGACAAAGACATAGAGTCCTGTCAGGAAGATTTGCATGGCTAAGTGTCTGAGATCACAGAGACGATGAGGGATCGTTCGGAGAGATGGGGGATGCACAGAACGGATGACTATCATTACGATATTACAGAGGCTTACACCTTCCCAATTACTGGCAGGATTCATTAATTACTGCTGCATTTCCCTAATAGAATCCTCTCTCTTTGGCTTATCGCTACCTTCCCTCTGTCTACGTAAACCCGCAACTCAGCAGTCGATCACCTATGAAAAATTAGACGGTATAGCTTCCAGTGGCCTATTTAAAATGAAAAGGCAACTGGATGAGAAATAAAGAACAAAAAAAATAAGGGCTGTAATGCAGATATGTGGGAGCTACAGAAGCGGCATCAGATGGGTTTGGAATTCTCTTGTTATTGAACTGTTTGAGCAAAAAAAAATCAGCGGCAGCTGCAGAGAGAAGCACCATGGTGGGTTTAAAAGCACAATGAAAGCGTTTTACATAGACGTCCGTACACACACAAACTACAGGCAGATTGCAAAGTGACAATTACTTAAGGCCTGCTAGGCTGAAGTTTCACAACTAAGATTGGTGAATATTACAGGGGCTCGATGCTGTTGCAATCGACTCAGCCCCATTAAAGATAATGGTGTGAGCATTTCCATGCTGTCATCCTGTTACTATCAACAGCATTATCAGTATCAACTGCTTTTACAATTATGCACAATGGCTCTTCCTTCACAAAGACTTAGCAACCACCAAACTCGTTTTCTTTTTAAATACACTGAAAGAAGCGTAGATTTCAATCCTTCATCTGTTCACAGATGAAACAACATTTCCAAATCATCACTGATAGCATTTTTTTCTTCCCATTCTAAGGATGGCCAACTGTTCTCAGTGATTTCTATTACATTTCCTACCTATTATTTCATGTAATGGCATTCCTTAAATTTTAAATTAGCTTTGAAGAATAAAAATAATTGAATTCCTGCTGTTTTGTGTACATAGAGGGTGACAGGAGCTAATGTGATAATTTAAACTGTAAATGAGTCTTCACTTTGTGTTCATTAATTACAGCTAATTACTGAATTACAAACCTTCTTGGTTCGGCACTGTTATGTATTCATGTAGCATGTTGGATTTCCAGCTGGTAGAAAACTGTTTTATAGACTTACAAGCTGACACACCAAGCTACCGCTGAAACAATTCAGTTTGAAAAATAAAGGAAGGGTGGGGGGCACGTAACTGCTCTCCCTCTTTGAATTAAGTGAGTGATGAGAAACGGTGCTGTAAACCTGAACCTCAGGTGAGCGAGGATCTTGCGTATGTAATTAGAAAATATACACTGCATCTGGTAGGCAGAAATGCAACGATTTTGAGCTGCCACTTTGGGTGAAGAGCGTGAGTCTGCTCTGCTCACACCTGTTTTACACCGGTGTTAATTCCCTGATTTAAACACGGTTACTCTCTTTATAGAGGCATATCAGTAAGGCAGAAACACCCCTGCAAATAGGGCCAGTGCTCCAAGCATCAGTTCTTCAGCTATACCTATGAACAGCAGGACGGTAATATAAAACTGAACATCCAAGCAAGTGTGCATTGTATTCCATATATAAGTGCTTATTGTTCCTCACTGAAGGATTGTATGTAATGCTATAGGGCTGTCTTGAGCATTTACTCAATGTTTTCTGCACTGAATGGGTCTGTCCAAACCTCTTCTTTGGATACCTTTTGTCTGCTGATGTTTCGTATTGAAGCTGAATGCGCTATTTGAAGTCTCTCTCTCTCTGCAAAGTGAGCAGGAGGAGCACCACAATGACACAATCAGCCATGTTAGGATTTTACAAGCTACAAAGCTCAGTGCCCAGAGAGAGAATCGTGGCAAGTGGCAAAACAAAGAAAACAAACAACTGATCTACATTTCTGATAAATACATAGACAGAAGATACTGAGATTTCCTTTTTATTAGCAACCGCATTTTCCACTAGTTTCATATGCTTTGGTCTCTTTCAACAAAACAGGCCAACAGTGTGTCCCCAGTCCGTAGGTCCAACGCCATCACTCCTGCACAGCCCCGCTGGCACCCGGCCGACCCTTCCCTGCAACAGGTCACCAAAGCTCCGCTCCATGCTGAAAACAGCAGAGACTGCAAGAAACTATTGAATCAAATAATTAAATTGAACCAGTTTAATTAAAGTATTCTATGACCCACTTGGCCTTCCAGACTGGGGACTGGGAAGACCCAGATCAATGGTGCAGCCCTAAGGGGCTGATGTTGGGACTGGAAAGCAGATCTTTCTCGGAAGAGCACAGGGTTTTGTATGGCTTGCACTGGAACAATTTAGCTAAATAATACATAAACAGCTAGAAAGGAAGAGCTGGATTCTTAGCTGATGTAAAACTGTGTAGCATCATTAATTTCAGGAGAGTTATGTTGATTCACAGCAGCTGAAGATACGGCTCAATAGGTTTGTAATAATAAAGACTTTGATGAGAGACTCCTGAAAGCAGTAACATCAATGTGTGACTGCTCACATAAACACCAGTTCAATGACAAGGCTTTTCTGCCTAAGAACTAGTCTGTGTCTTCAGGTTTAATGATAAGTACTAGTCTTTTGTCCTTAAATAATCGTTTTCATCTGGAGAATGGCAAAGTGACTTGTTCTAACGCCAACAGAAATTCAGTAGTAGACTTCGCAATGGGTTTCATGTCATGCCCTGTTCCCTCATCACCTTTTCATGTGACTGCTTCTCTTTCGGGGTACAAAAAGAGATGGGGTAAACCAGGGGAGAAAAGATGTGCTGGCACAATTTCCTTTCTTTCTCTGGATAGCAACTCTCTGCTATCATATAAAGATAATGACTTTCATTAATCTTCTGTGGGTCTTTCATCAAAGAGTTCTTTTCACTCCACATACACAGACCGCTTAAATGCTACTATATATTAAGTAAAAATGAGAATTCTGGATATCACATTTTAAAAAATGATATAAGTAACATCATGCAGCAAGGTACGTATAGAGGCTCAACACGACTGAAGAGGTAAGACCGCTGTTCAGTAAGTTATCAGCCACCATTTCTAGGCAGTCTCTCACCCAACTTGTTTTCATGTCTCACTCCTTTTTAATCTGACAGTCTCCAGCATGCAAATTTGCACTGAAACTAAACATTTCAAATGTGCCAGAGGGAAGCAGGGGCCTCACACCTATTGGTAGATTAGTGCGTCTAATGCCCTTTGGCTTTGTTTTTTTTTTTTCTCCCCTCTTTTTTAACATAAAGGCTGATTACTCCATTAGTTGAACAACTTGGAAGAAATGACAAGGAACTAACAAGAGAGTAACACTGTATTTTCTATTTGTTTTCTTCCGTTGCGGTGGTGCTAATTAGAAGGAGTAGTTCTTGATACGGTGCTTTGGGGAATGCTGATGAGAAGCACACAAAAGGCTGAAGTGCCTCTTCTGTACAGCATCGGATGCAGCAAAGCACAGCACCCTCTCCACCGTCATTACCCTCCTCTCCCACGCCAGCTCAGTATTTGGGACATTACGGCACTTGCGTATTACAGCCTGTATAGACCAACCTTTCTGAAGCCTAAACCCGCACTTAGAGATGAGTAATATCGTATTAACTCACAGCTTATCATAACAGAATATGTTTTCAAGCAGAAATATTCAACCTACTTGGCAATGGCAGGAAGGGAGGCAGGAATGAGGTGGGAACATGGGGCTTTGTGCTGCCCAGGCACCCCTTTGCTCATAGGGTACGAGATGCCCTGGGGGTGTCATTACTGACCATTCTTCAGGCAAAAATCTGCCTCTGTGTAACCTGCCTGGTTTCAGCTCTTCGGATGGGCTAGTTTCAGATGTCAGGGAAAAGGGAGAGACTGCCCTAGCTTCCCAAATGCCACCACCAACAGCTTTCCTTCAAAGTCTTTCACCCCCTCTTGGACTCGCAAAGGGGTCGTGGGGATGGAGGCTGCGAGGGTAGGACGGCACCTCTTTCCCATTCACCAAGGTTTGATTCTCTTTATGAGCATGATCCGCCAATCCGTAATCAAGGGTTAATTTCACAGCTCACTGCTTCATCTAGCATAATATCCATTCAGACTAATTAAATCTGTCTAATAATGTGAGTGTCTTTGTCTTTGTTCTTTCCATTCTTTGTTTTACACCCTTCACATCTCATCTCCAGAACTACACGCCATCACACTCTGCTTGACAAGCAGAATCCATCCCTAAAATTAAAACATTCCTGACCTATCTGCGATGACAAGGCAAGCAAGCTTCACAGCGCTGCGGCCCATGAAGGGAGCTGACACATTTGTTTTTAATTTCAAAAGAGTAGAAAGTGAAGATCTGACCCTGTCAATCAGGCCCTGTGACAAGTTTAATCATTGCTGCCCCACAAAAATCACGGCTAAATAGGAATGCAAATAATGTATCACAGGGCTCTTATAAATGCTAATCAAGGAGAAGTAATCAACTGACAATTTCACTGATCTCCTTTCTGAAGAAGTCAGTCAACGCACTGTCTCTGGACCACAAAGAGAAGAAAAGACAAAAGGCATAGATGCCGTTTCCCAAAAAAACCTATCCTTTTTCAGGGCTTTCTTTTTCTTTTTTATAGAGAAAAACAGAGAATTCACTCTTTTTGATCCTCTACTGAACTTTAAAGCAAAGCTGTTTCTCAGGAACTTGAACAGTTATATGTCAAGTGTACTTTATTAACAGTACCCTCCCAACCCAGAGACAGCACTTGGAAACTTCTGCTAAAATAAAAATCTTCATTTGTCTTTGTCATTCATCCATCTTCAAAATTCTTTTCCGTCTTAACAGCTTCTGTCCTCTACGGGCAATATATTTAGTGATAAATGAAGTTTTACAAGTGGAAAGCTAATAGTTGAGCTCACATTTTTTTTCCAGCAACTCCCCTCCCCCCAAACTGCAAAAAAAAAAATCTTTCTTGGAATTTATTTCAGTGCAAAGGCTTTCTTCAGCACCAGGGTTTTTAACTGACTATCCTTTTATGACCTTTTTAATGTGGTAAAGAACAGACAGCACAGGCGCAATGCCAGTCTTTCACTCACTAATTCTGCTTGGCAAGAAGTTGTGGCTTAACCTATGTATGGAACAGAGAAAGACCCAGGACAGACAGATGCACAAGTCTTGTAATGTTATTTACTGTTATCATCTGATTGTGGTTTGCAGTGGTAAGCTGTGGTTCACTGCGGTAGGTCCTGATGTGGCCCATCAAGCATTAGAGTCACCGTATTGGCACAAAACAAAAGGATATGATTTAGCCAATGAAATGCAGTGCAGGGAGACGTAAGTAGTATAAAGATTGCTGCAAGAGGTAAAGTTCAAAGAATCTAGTTGTTTGAAGTTTTCTTTATTTTTTAATTTTTTTTTTTATTAAACTGTTTTCCTACATAGAGATGATAGATGAAATAACTTGAGGAGGGCTCCAGCAATAAAGACTTTGACTACCAGCAGGGTAACATAGATGGAAATCTTCCACTGCAACAGAACCTGGTGCTTTGCAGCCCATGACTGTTGGGTGCAGCACAGAGAAAGCAGCAGGAGCAGCTGCGTCAAAACTGTCCAAGGTTTTGTTTGCAGGGCTGAGTTACAGAGATCAGACCCTGGCTGTGCTGTTCCCCATCGGGGCTGACAGCTTGGCCGTGTACAAAGAGCGCAGGAACTGTGGCGGAAGACACCACCAAACCCATTTCAGACTGGACACTGAATCACCCAAATTTAGACATGAGCTAAAAAAAGATAATACATGGGAACGATCTTTGGTCAACCCCAAGTTTCCACCTGAAAGAAGCCTCGAGGAAGCAATAGTAGCTTCTGTGCCACTTCTGCGAGCAATGTGACCTGGAGCTTTATCACACAGCATTCGCTGCTAGACTGGGATGTTCCCAGCAGCAAACTCTCCATACAGGATGTACGTGGAAGGTGGGTGTAGAAAGCAGAAAAAGAAATTGAAAAGCACTTTGCAGTTGTCATGTCACTTAGCAACAACCTTTTCTACTTCACATCAACACGGGCGTAGTAGAGAGACTGCACAAAGCACACGAACTGAAATCTGGGGTAAGCAACGAGTGTAGGAGGGCAAAAAGGAGCTTAAACACCAGCTAATCACAAAGAGCTTTCATTTATCATTTGAGGCACATTTTACATTGATATCCTTGGGCTAGGGCTTCTCCTGAATAAACTACTGGATCTAACTGTCACTGAACTTCTGAGTACTAATGCAAAGTAAATTACACAAACACTCCTGGAGGTGGAAACCAAAGTTCAGCCATTTATTTTCCAAATGAACTTCACCTAAGTGGTCACTCTTCTGTCTGTGGTTTCACCCTCAGATGAATGCCAGTTTTTTTCTTACCTACTTCGATGTTCCATCTTCTTCCTTGTAAGGTTCCCACTCTCCTCTCTCTTTATATACTGGATTTTCACAATGAGGTCCAAACTTGCAAGTCCTCATGTCCTAGTATTTCTTACAGAAGTTGATACTGTGTCTCCTGTCTTATTATCAGATATTTCCATCAGGTGGAGATTGTCTGGGTCATGATAAACAGAGGAGTAGATGTCCTTCCTGCAAGACTAAATGGCTAAAAGTAACAGCTGTAGAACAAAAAGAGAGAAACCTATGCAGGCCACTTTGGAAGTTCTAAGGATGATTATGTCAGGCACTTCTCTAATTATATCACTTGCCCTCATTTGTTTAGCTTCATAGAGTTAGGATTTAATTATTAGCTGTTGCCATATTCTTAGGGGCCAACTGTTGGCCGAAGGGATTGTGGAGACAACATGGGGAAACCCATTCTGTGTGATTCAGGCATTCATCGACCTACTACACTGGCTCAGGAAAAAAAAGAAATGGCAGGAGCAGATTCAAATGTCTGTCATTCCTACGGTTGCTCTCCAAATATAAAGTTCTGCAAAGGTATGACATATTACATAAATAGAGCATTAGTATGTGCCAAATTAATAATACGCGTTATCTAGCAGCCATGCAGTGGTGCTTATTGTACAATTCTAAATCATCCTAATTTGAAGGAAAAATCAGAATCCATCCCTTTGGAGCTTAATCCTTCTCTTTGTAATTATAAAAAGTGGCTTTTGCACACAGAACAGTTTTAGATGCATTATGGAAAGCTGGGCATCACCAAATGACCAGAGCACTCAGAGCAGCTAGCGTCTCCTGCGCTCTGCTCCCCCCGCACACCGAGGGTGATGCTCAGTTAAAGCAACTGCAGGGCTGTGCTGGTCTGCCCCACTTTGGGGTTGCAGAGTGACAGCCTGATTTTCAGCAGTCTATTAAACACAATCACAGAAACACGCACGTTGTACCTTAACTTTAACCAGCCATTCAGCTCTTGTGAATATATAAGAATATAATTGGTGGCAAACACATGTTCAGACTAAACCACTAATCAAGTCTGCTTTCGTCCCGCCTAGACACACATGCGCACACACACACACACACACACACTCCAGCTCCAGAGAGACATTGCCAAATAGAGAAGAGACTCTTCTTTTTTACAGCTGGGTTTCGTTTTTTGCAGCTGCCAAGTAGCAAAGAAAAGTAACCCTGGTGATAAGGCCAGAGGACACGTCCTACGCGTTCAAGCAGGCTTCCCAGGAGAAGAGACAACGGGCGATTGCCGCACGAGCTGCCCTCGCCCCAAGCCAGTACAGGGCGGGTATTCATAAAGTTTGGGCTTTTCATTGTGCTTAGCCAAAAAACCTAAGGAAATGTTGCAAAGGTGAATGAGGCTTGGGCACAGTGTGGATGGCAAGGTGTGGTTTAGGGCAGGGCTCAGCCCCTGTGCTGCTGGGGCACAGAGGAGCTCTGGGCTTCGCGCTGCAAACTGGTGGCCATGAAGCAGAGCTGGTAACCCTGCCTTCTGTCACTGTGCGCCACCGTCAAAATCAGCAAACAAACAGCATTTAGCTTTGAAATAGCCTCTCATCATAATCGATGCAAATGGGAGAAAGGTTCAGTTCTCCTCTGGGTGGGAGCGGTGCTCCCGGGGGTGCCCTGTGTGAGCTGCTGGGTCTCGGGTCTTTCCAATTCAAAGAGCTGGTCCCCAAGAAAAGGGTCTTGCTGTTCTGTTGTCTTGCTTTGGCAGCCTGTGCCAAGGGCCCTGCAGAGCTTATTTGCTTATTATTAACACCTTCTGGATATAGAAGTGACGATGAGCACAGAAGCTTTCTTTGTTGTTTTCAGCCCAAACCAAAAATGCATCTGAGGGGGGTAATAAGGACTGGCACAACTCATTGCAATGCAGGGAGTGTGACACTGCCTATTAAATACAACACTTCCTAATCTGACCCGAAACAGGAAATTCTGCAGTAAAAATCCAAATATAACTAGCAGAATCTATAAATTCAAAGAAATGAATACTATTATCCTACATGAAGAATACATTAATACAGATGACCATTGCATAACACACATTAACATAGTGTAATAATATATTTACTCAATGTAGGCATGTTTTGACATAGTGCAAGCTGTGTACAGTTGCTTAGAGAATTGGGGATTTTTATGTTTTTACAAATATACTGATAAAATTAATTTTGAAAAAAAAAAAAAGAGAGGGTCTTGGGTGTATTTTGATGTAATTCTGACAACTTCAAGTAAAATTCAGAGGGGCTTTTGCTCCTGTGTCTAGAATAATTGAGCTATCATATCCATGTCTGTCAGATGTCAGTCATTTAACTTGCGCCTCAGCTGTATGTGATGAATTGCACAACGAGCCAAAGACTCTCATCTCGCAATCTGTGTTTTCTCTGTAATCCGTACCAGAGCAGGGAGTGTATCTTGCAATGTGTTTGCTTCTAGTGCTGCAAAGGCCAGGTCCTGCTTGTGGTCACTACAGCACAACTGTTCCTCTGTGTCATTTAGAGACTTGAACTCCTTATTCTTGAACTTTTTATTCCAAAGCAAACGGAAAAACAAAATCACAGAAAATTTAAGACTCTCCTATATTTCCCTACGGAAAAGTAATTTACTGCAAAAATCTACCGCTAGAACAAAAGTTTGATAGTACCCATAGGAGATTTAAAATGAAAGTAAAATGGAAGAGTGTTACATTATAAAAGAAAAAGCAAAAATAAAACAAGAAAAAGAGAGCCAGGAAAAAAGCAAACACAGTGAAAAATAATCTCTGCACTTTGTAAAACCAGCCGTGTTCATTATTGCTTTCCTATCATACCAAACTTCATGCTGCAAATTTATTTTCAAAGTCCGGAGTCCCTTTTCACAATAATTCTGCCTAGTGCCGCTCAGTCTCTGTTGCGCTGCACAGAAAGCGGTGACCAGTGATGCTGACGAGGACTTCAAGGATCACATTTTTCAATAAGTAACAGGTTTCCTTCTGCTGAAGTCCCAAATTAACTGATCAGTCTGATCTTTGCAGTTTTAAATCATAATAGCCCAGCATACTCGTGTGCCTTGAATGAATGCTTCTTATCAAAACAATACACCAAAAGCAATCCTGTTCTCTTGTTTTCTTCTACTTTAAGCTGATTAGAAAGTTAGTTCTGTAGTTGATTAAGTTCTGCAGAAATTGGGCTTGTGATGAATCATTAAACAAAGACATTTTTTGTACAGCAATAAAGCCTCAAATGATTAATTAAGGGCACAATGCCAAAACAAGTGTCTTTGTTTAAAACGCAGTGGACAAGACAGGCTTGGGAAAGTTGATGTCTTAAGTAGACGCCACAACATGTTTTTAATTATGTTCAGGAAGAAGAACAAGAATGGGAATTGCCAACTGTTTGGAAAGATAATTTTTTTTTAGAAGAAAGATTAGAATAAAAAAAAAAACAAACAGAGCATTATTGATTTAACACAAATGCCATTTGTTGGGCCTTTTGTAATTTCCTTATTAGTGTCATCATTCTGGAGTTCATATGCTCCCTTCTGTTATAGCATTTGGCACACATTCAGCTCCCAGCAATATGATACAGTAAACATTCAGTGACTGCTCATATTAAAATGTTTTATTTGTTGTAACTGTACCAATGATCAGGCAGCGCAAGTCCTAAATTACCCCAACTGTTTTGCAGGCTGATTTGGTAGGAGTGAGCTAGTGACCGTCTCCGCAGCACACACATGCACACACACGTGTGCACACACACACTGGGGAGTGCAGAGCTGTGCTCTCGGTTGCAAACAAAACACAGAGTTCATGCAACATCAGCTTTCCACGGCTTCTTGTCAAGCGCGATCGACTGATCAGCTAACACAGACATAAGCTCCAATCAGTGTCTATTCAGTCTGACAGATTTGGTTACATCTTCTGCTTTGAGGCATTACCTTGTTGCTACAATGCAGGGGAGACCCCAAATATGTTTTCAGACTCAATTTTTATGAGGCCTCTCTGTGCAAGTTTTATTCAAAAGATTATTTCAGATCTGTTCTAAAAATCATTGAATGCTCAGTCCTATGTTTTCAGGTATCAAAAATGATTTTGAATGCTTCAGTAGACAGAGAAAGCTCAAAGAGCTTGGAAGGAATTTTGGAGATTGGACAAACAGTCCTGTCCACAAATCATGTTTCTCCCAGTAAGAAAATAAAGAAAATAGCAACCACAATGGCAAAATCATCAACCACGGGGATTTACATATAACAAGTCTGACACAAGGAGCTCTGAAGATTTTCCAGAAAACCTTGTGCTTGCAGTTGCTCTCTTTGCGTGTGTCCAATGGCTGCCAGAACATATGCAAACAAGGCAAGGCTGGCTGTAGTCTAAAGCATGCCATATCTAATGTCTTTTTTCCCCACTGAGCAATGTCAAATGCACTGGGAGCTTTTATTAATGGGGAACTCCTTTATTTCTTAAGAGCCTCATGCTAGCCTTGATCTTTATGCAAACCTCCCATGGTCCTCGGCAGGAGACCGCTGGGGATCAAGGGTAGTGCGTGACCTTAGTGCTGTAGCGCAAGTCCCTCGGTCGTAATTAAAACCGTAATTTGGCCCTTTCCACAGAACGGGCTCTGACACCTCTGGAGTAGATGTGTGACCTTACCGGCCTCCTCATCCCTCATTTGTCCCACTAGAAAGGGTACATACGCAGGCATGTAGTCAGTCTGTAAGCACATGGCCAACATGTTGAAATAAAGACTTTTCCCCATCCTTTCTAGAAGGAGATTTACATATTAACACCTACTATTAACACCTACTAGCCTTAATGAGACAGACTCATGAAAGTCTTCTACATGAGAAAATAGGAGAGCAGACACCTCAATTTTCATTTTAGTCCTCCTGCTTAGATAGTGATCCAGAAGAAAAATTAACTGGTAATTATTTCTATTGAACACATCATTAATTTACCTGTGGGCATATGACAAAGGGAAAGTCTTTTGACATGGATTTCTTTTGAAAACAGCGCTAGGGGCATTCCTGGTGAAAAAGCACGGGAGAGGCTGGGTTGTGCAGCCATCATTTCTTACCACGAGTGGCTGGGGAATGCAGCAGCAATGGAGTGATTTAGCTCAGGACAGAAGCCAAAAGCCAAATCTGCCACCGAATCTCTCTCTAAGGCCTGGGCCCACCCTGGGTATCCATTCGATGCTCAGGGCATTGAGTAAACACAATAACTAATCAGATGCAGCGAGTTGTCAAATCTATATGGATGCTATAAAACTTATAAGGACCCCCTTAGGCAATAATAATAGCTGTGTGTGTAAATTCTGTACATAGCAAAGCAGAATAGATCCTAATGGGCTTCAGTAAAAGTAAAGGAAACATACGTGACATTTATAGCAAAAAGAGTTTCTGTACAAATAAACTAAAGTTTTGTCTCAGTCCTCTGATATTTCTGCCCACCTGTGTATGGGCTGGAAACTCATTAAAGTGCTGGAGAAGGTTCTGGGTGTTCCCACCAAAGGGCTGAAAGCCCTGAAACCCCGCCACTGCTCAGCACCAGTTGCTTGGTGTTTGCTGAGCATGGCTGGTATGTGCTGCACAGAAACCAGAGATCCTTCTTTTCTGCATCTAATCAGCCCAAAGGTGGCAGGTCCAAAAAGGACTTCCCCAAAAAGTAGCTCATCAAAAGCACAACTTCTTAAAGTGCCATCAAGATTAGAATAATGTGGGTTGATGGAACAAGAAGAAACAATCAAAACTTAACTATGCAGATTTAACAATTTCTACTGCTTTGACTGATTTTGTGAAGGTAATGTAAGTAAACACTTAAAATGTTGTATAATACGAAAAATAAGAATTCTGCGTGATTTTTAGAATTTGGTCTTGCAAACAAATGATAACACTAAATTCCTTATGCCTATATTTAAAGTAAAAAAAAGTAGTTAAATATCATCACAAAAAGTTATTTTTCATGACCTTGGAAAACAGAACTAAGCCAATCTCAGGGACAATCTCCTTCCCACAACACAACCACGCAACACCAAACATTAGCTCCTCTAGCTTGCACAAGGGATGCAAGTTTTTGAAATTCTCAGCAGCTTTACAACGGCAGCTCCTCTTGCTGATGAGCAAACGCCAGTGCTGACCAGCCTGGGTGAAGAGCTCAGAAATGAAACCCCTGGGAAAGGGTGAATGTAAAGCCCAGTGAACCCAGAGAAAGGATCCTGTTGCGTCTCAGCTGCTCCTGCTGAACCCAGCACAAACCCAAGGTTCTCTCAGACTCTTCATGTGTCTTCCTTTGAAAGCCAAGTATTCTTTCTAGTAGTTTCTTTCAATGAGACCTGTTTAGCCATCAAACACCTCTTTCAAATTGATTGCTATGAGGTGTATTCACCCCATACCAGTCCCTAACCACGGTCAGAAGACAGAGCTGGGAAATATTTGGCTGTCACTTTCGAGAGGCTGGACACCTTTCAGGGTCACCCTTGCTAAAGAATAGACCCACCAGCAGGAAACTTTTACAGGAGCTATTCCTGTGCACCTGAGCAAGCCCTACCTGCTGCTTCATTCAGTTCTTAAAAGCAGAAAGATTTCCACGGTGCTCTTTATAGATTCAGTTAACCCAGATGTATTAGTTTGCTGTGGCCTTGTGTGAACTCCAACAAATGAACCACAATAGACTCTGTTCCTTCTCCCTGTTTCATTACAGAGAGCTATCTGCCTTTTTAAATTGAAATCTGAAAAAATTCAGTGTGTAAGCAGGTTAGGAGCCTAATGTCATCTGAAGATATTTACTGTGGTTGCTTTCTTTGAAGGCAGGAATGTCCCATCAGAAGACAAAAATAGACAAGGGAACCTGCAGCTCACAGAGAGGTGTTTTACCCTCACGGGAACATAATCATTAACTTTAAATAAGTCCTCCTTAATCTCCTGAGCTGTGCAAACAAACAAACAGATAGAAAAAAACAACTGAATGTTTTCTCTCAGCCTTTCAAAAGCACAAACAAAGCCTCATTTGCCAGATGGACGCTTTCAGAGATAGAACTAAGGTTTGGAAAAGGCTGATCACTCAGCAATATTTTTGACGGTATATGGGGGAGTTTGTTCAGAAGATTCGTGCCAGTTTAAAATATTCCAGGATGCACTAGAATGGTGTCTGCCTTCCAGCCCTTTTACAGTGGAGTTTTAAAGCTTTGATGATAAACCGCAGAACTATTTTCAGCACCTCGTGGTGCTCAGGCACATGAGTGGGAATGAAAAAGTCCATAAGAACAAGAAAAAAGAATCCTAGTACTTGCTCTGTTGTAGAACATACATGTGAGTTGGTAATACCTTTCCTGTCTTTTTAATCCATATTTAATTTTTATTACGATCTCTTTGGGTTCATTTGCATTAAGATGTGGGTATGGTCAAGACTCTGCCACACTGACAAGAAATGCTAACCTGAGTAACATATAGCGTGGGAGCAGACTATAAACACACATAACTTAACTTTCAGTAACAATTTTGCCAGCACACATGAAGTCACCGGCAGCACTTAGGTCTCACCTAATACCATGTAGATGCAAATTGGCATTCATAATTTAAACAAGTCCTTTTTCTGCACCCCAGCAACATGAGCTGGATGCAAAAAGAAAACGGAAGACTTTCTCCGGATACAGAGAGGATCAAGCAGAATCTCATTAAGGACCACTTCAAAGATCAGTTCTTCATTTCCATACAAACAAGTTTAAATTATCTTGTGTGAATCTGCTGTTAGCTGTTGCACTGTTCCATTATGCATGATTCTTGACTGCTTGTATCATGAAAATCTGCACAGTGCTCCATTAGCGATTTTCAGTGTTATGCTAAAGCTTGCAAGTGGTCATGTTATTAGGTTAAAGTACTATATTTTGCATATTTGTTCTGCCTTACCACATTTATTACTTCTGATACTGGCCGTGCAGAATTTCGCATGCATTCGACCACCTACTTTGCATGACTTGTGTGCGACTGCAGCTACAAACATGGAGAGCTGAGCACAGACAGACAGCTGGACCATGACTGGCACTTGGCTCACACTTTCACCATGGTTTTGATTCACTTCTGGAAAAAACCTTCTGCAATTCCTGCAGAAAGGCACTCTGAATCTATCAGACTGCATCTACAAAATTAATCCTTTTAAATAACTGAAAAGAAACTATGCGACAAATTTCATTATGGCATAAATTATTGCCTTTATTACAAAGGATTTGTTTTTACACTTAGGTAATTTAAAGAAGCTTTCCCCAGGATTTTCATAGATAAAAATAAAAATGATATCATCTGCTTTGCATGTCTTTATATTTGTCTTACTTCTGGGATCCACCATATTATTAACTTTCATGGAACACATTCCATTCTCAAATTACTGAAATCATCTTGCTCACTTCGGGGATATTTATGTTAGGAAAGAGACTTGTTACAAAAATGAGGAACATAGCTAGTGTGTTAGAAAGACAAATATATCATTCTTTATATTTAAAAGTGAAGACAATAATTCACCTTTTATATATTGGTTATTTTGCAAATCTTTGACACATGGATGAATGCTCAGGGGATGCAGAGTTAGAATATGGATAACATGAATCAAAGCTGCCCAGAACCAGCCCTTCTTAGTGAAAAGCAAACAGGTGTGAGGATGGTTTTGGTTTTTAATTGAAGGAGAACATATAAAAGACAAGAGTATTTCCTTTTGCTTCCTAAAGACTGGACATTCCTTTAAAAAATTATGGCCATCCAATTGCACTTGAGCGACAGCTTCTGGTGAGACCACAACTTAAAGGAGAACCTGCACTGGTTATGAGTGCGCTGGGGCTGTCTGAAGTCCCTGTGTACGTACAGCTCTTCTCCAGCCTCATCTGTGTGGATACAGATGATGCAGGACAGCAGAGAAATAACACGAATAATATTCAGTGTCTGAACAGACACTTCTGAAAGGCTTATTATGCTGAGACGCAGCTGAACCAAAACACTTTTTCCAAACTGTTTTGAAGATGCCAAGTGATTGACAACTGAAACTAAATCAAGAGCCATGGTTTGAAAGAAATCCCCTTTTTTTTTCAAGAGGGGCCAAACAAAATCCCTAAATATCAGTCTACCAATCCATCTGCTGCCGCTGTTTGGGGCTATTCAAATCTACATCCAAAATTTCAGGCTTCATCTGATCTCTGATAATAGATTGTCAGTTCTGAAGTTTTATCCTCATAAATTGCAGGCTGACACACGTTCTTTCTCAGGTAGTTCATTCATCTTAAAGCACTTTGTGCTTCTAATTTGTCATTTTTTTTTTCCTGCATCCCTGCTGACCACAAATTACAGATGGTATCTCATCATGGGGCACTATAACAACAATAAAAGCCTCAATAAAATAGGCAGGATCTGATCCTGAATGGCTTCCATTTTCATTGGCGCTTATGGAGGCAGAAAAGACCAAACATCTCACAGGCAGCACCTCACATGGTGCCAGGGGATCCCCTGTTGTAGGTCTAGTTTCTGTTTTATCCATGAGAACCGATACATGTGTGAAATGCTATTCAACGTTATCGTAACTGTGTTACTCTAGTGACTCAAAACACCAGGCAATGAGAAAGATGCCACCATGCCAGGTGCTGTACAAAGCAGAGAGATGGCTTCAGTTCTGAAATAACTTAATATAAAAGTATAAAACAAGAGACAACAAAGGGACACAATAAGAACATGTGAGAGCAACTAAATAACACAGACAGCAGAAAAGGTTGAGGTCTCAGCAAAGCAGCAGCTTAACTGTTGCCAAGCTGAACTAGCTATTTTCAGATTTTACTTCTTCAGTTCCTACTTGGCTGCAACTTTAAGAAATAGATGAATTTTCTGCATCATTGTGCTTCTTTTTTTCTCTGCCAGCCAGGTTTCCAGATAACCCTGCTGAAGTTAAAGATGGGGTTAATAAAAGTGATCCAAATTTGAAGATATTGCCATTTTGCAAGGCAGACTGGCTGTGGCTAACAAAATTAAGAATATACCTCATCTGTGAATTGACATAGAAAGAGGTTCAAACTGTCCACGCACCTTCATGCACTTTTCTCCAAAACGTCAGAGGATTCTGTTCTTAAAAAGAAGAAAAATTACCAGCAGCTTCTTGTACCTGTATCTGCAGTTACTGCAGAGCAGCCATCATCCCATGTGCAGATGCAATTAATTAGCTACATTTACAATTACTGCAGCTGTGTGTGCACAGTTACAATAGGAGAGCACCGGCTTCTTCATGCGTGTTGTCTTCCCATTTTCAAGTGTCTGCAGACACCTGTCCCTCCAGTCTCACCTTTTGTGACATACTAATGTGCAAGAGCTGAAATATTAAAGTGAAAACTGTCTGCATCACATTTTTAAGGCATCAGGAGTATTTTCTTTCATCTCTCACCAGATTTTGAACATTAAATAAGAGCATAAACGCTACAGAAAAATCTTTTCCTGGCACAAAGCCTATGATACAGGATGAAGGGTTGGCCGGAGAGGCCGCCCATTAACCCCCTCGCCACCTCCCTCCATCTGCCCAAAACCTCAGCACTCCCAAGGAGTTAAATCCACCACCTCCCTCCACTACACTGAAGAAAACGGATGTGATTTTCTTTACAAAAGAGCATTTCATTTAGAGAGAGAAAGAAAAAGGAAAGGCAGAGTTAACATAGCCATTATTCTCCATCTCAGGGAAAGCAAATCCTATTTTGCCTGTCATTACAGTAGGTAGAAAAATCCTTTCATCCAGTCATTAGTTGTAAACATTCCCGCGCCGCCTGGGACCAGGCCTCTGTTTCCCATCCCGTGCCGAAGCCATTTTCTAATACTAATGTTTTATACACACATCTCAGATACAATGCGAACTCCCCCAACCCCAAAGGCAACGGGGCATTCGTTTATACTAAATCAGAAGTGTCACCCTTGGCAACCTGCAGCACTGAAACATTTATTCGGCTTCACATTGCTGGCACTTAGAATTATTTCTTTCATGCCTGATAGCCGAATTACAATATGGCAGGTTTCCCCGGAGCCACTGGATCATTAGTGCCAGCTCACAACATACTTTCAACTGATATGGCATTTCATGTACAGCTGCCAATCAAGAGATGGGGGATGCAAATGAGGGTGGGCCCATTGGTGTTCAATTACTGTACAGCGAGCGCCGTACAGCTCCGCTTAATGACTGGCAGTCATTTTGCTGAGTGGAGGAAGAGCAGAGAACAGAGGCAGGAATTCCCTCCGGGAAGCCGGCTGCGAGCGCAAGAAGTTTTTACATTTGATTTCCATATTTATTCTTTTTTTCTTTTCCTCCCCCCCTCTGTGTGTTTCTAAACACGAGGCCGAAAAAATACTTAGCACAGCTTGTTTTACAAATACACAGCCTTGTCAGTTCAGTCGATTGCCAAGGCCACATCGGCAGAAGATCAGGCTTTTTTTTATTATTATTTCCTTCCTCCTTTCTCTTCAAAATATATGCCTCTTTTCAGAAAGGCCCAAGACGTTTCAGCCTTGAGGGAGTTTTAAGCTCTATGGAATCAGTTATTATAGTCCATTTCGATGATTTTTGCCGTCCTTCTCACACACAAGAAATATGATGCCAACCTTTCCACAACACACATCTTACACTGTTTGTGAGCTCCTCCTGTCATGAAATACCTCTTTAAGGCCCAGGTCTGCAGGGGTCAGGCATGGAAAAGGATGAAAAACAACAGCAATTCTACAAAATCAGGACTTTTGCTTAATGTATTTCTATGTTATTGTGGGGATTACAGCAGTCTGCAGGGTGGCGGCGGTGGGTTCTGCAGGAATGTATCATGCCAGACAAACCGAATCAAACAGCTGACAAAGTATGGCAGAAGGGTAGAGTTTTCTTTCCTCCCTTCCCCGATACTCAAGTTCAAGGAACAGAAGATGACACTCAGCGATTTCAAGGGGTTTACTTCGCATTTTAGCATCAATCACACCAAAATCTTGAAGTGAAACTTATGGTACGTGGGAACAAAAAAACCCATGCAAACCACGCTTGTGTGACACTTGCAAAATAAACCTGTTTTGCTTTCACCAGCTGCTGATGCACGTTCCTCTGAGGACACGCTCACGTGTAGCAGCCCTCATGGCACACTGTGTGGGGGCTTTTCTTAACAGAAGCAACGTCTAAATGGCCGATCACTCACTTTGTGTCAAATGGTCACTGCTAAGCTCCACGTTTTCAACATGCAGTCAAAGGAGACAGGACCAAACGCAGGTCATCATCATCTTTGAACCACAGAGAGGTTGACGATGGGCTGAGCTTGGCTCGGCCAGCCCTTTTAAGAGGCCATTGAAACACAGTAACTCCAACCTCCTGGTCCAGTTCAGCCTCCAGCTAGAAATGTGGAGGTTGTCTACAAAAATCAGGCACAGACACCTGAACCAGCACCAGACAGTTTTGTCAGTATGGTTTTTTGGGTTCAGAAATATATCAAATAGCCAATTCAAAAACCATTTTTTCCAAAAAAGGAAACTGTCACTGAGGAAGGAGCTCAAGTCCACAGTGGATTTCCAGTCAAAATGAAAGACAGAAGACAGAACTTTTTTTTTCATGTGTGGGAAAGTAGAAATATTTTCCTTTAATTATATTTTGGTGATTACCACTCCATAGACTGGGCCAGTGTAATATTGCGGGCAACACTATTATATGCCTGGTTTGCCACAGCACTGCTGGGAACGCACATGAAGGTGGATCAAACCGTGGGACTGGGTATTTCATCATGTTACTTTGCTGGAAGTGAAGGACCTCTTATAAATGTCAAGAACATTGAATCTATACCTGTTAAAATATAATTAAAAATGAAGTAGTTCTTATGTCTGCATAGTAGCTACTTTTTAATGTTAATCACTGAGTTGCATTTAAAATACTTTAAAAACAGGAAATTATGTGAATGACTAAATGTCTTTGTTGTTCTTTAGTTATTAAAGCACAGCAGAAGCCAATTAGACTTGTTTTTCTCAATGCTAAGTAATAAAGTGGAATGCTACTTTTTTTCCCCTGTATCCAGATTGTAGTCCACCACAGCATGGAATGATGCAAAAATATCCCAGAAATCACTGGGATGGGGACCCTGACTCTGCATTAATGAAAATTGTTTGCATGACTGCTACCAACTTACGGTGGCCAAGTGGCAAAAGCAAGTCTGAAGTGGTGGCAGGTAGGGAGGCACACCGCCCACAGGCATGCAAGGTCCAAGATGGGCTTCTGCTTTGCTGGAGTTCCTCCCTCGATTTAATTCTTTGCTATTGAGAATAAAGTACTGCGTTGGACCTACCTAACCCATTATTTCTACCACAAACACCTAACGATGTGCACATGGAGCCACTGCTTTCTCTAGAACTGCAGTGGGAAGCGCTTCCTTCCCCTTGCAGAGCATCTCAGGAGGACCCAAAGGTTGAATCACAGGAAGAAAAAGCCATTTGTACTTGGCCCTGAAATTATATTCTTAGTTTCAGTCTCCAAAGGTCGCTTTAGGGAACCATAGTGGGATGTAGATTTGTAACCACGTGGTTGCTGTGAACTCGAGTGTGCATTTCACAGCCCAACACTACAAGTTATGCTACGAGACTTACACTGTCACAGAACAGACCAAAGGTTTCTGTAGAATGCTCCCTCCCACTTTCCTGCTATTTCATGGGCTGGTAGCATACATATCAATATAGCATTTTAAAGCAACAATTTGCTTAATGATACCATAAGTGTGTCTGTGAGGAGGGAAAGAAAAGCAGAAACCAATGTGGTAGCTTTAGTCAGACAAATCCTTAATGATCCTTAGATGAATTCTTGAAAAGGAAATGCCCAGGTTATGCCCAAATAAAACCTCAGTTGCACACTAATATATTATTCTGTTCTATTTTCCCTGATATGTTGAAGGAGAGTTTTAAGATTAAATTGTCAGTTGTTTTGGTACTTGTTTAATACCACATGCCTAATTAATTTTGCCACTTAAGGGGTTATCTTGGAAATAATACTCCATGATGCTGTCCACTCCTAATTGACATACCTTACATGAACTGATTTTGCTGCCTATGGAGAAGTAACTGGTTTTCCCTTAAGGAAGGAGGTGAGAGAATTTTTCTGTTGCTTCTGGTTCATGTAAGATGACAATCAATGCCTACATCTTTACAGAATAATTCCAAAAGACAAACTTGGTCATACCTGACTGATAAGAAGAAAGGTGCTTTACTGAATATACTTGCACACGATATAACAACCTGACATGGCAAAAAAAATAGGAAAAAAATTCTGATGGTTTAATTATGGATAGAAAAACAGCTGCCTGGACACAGCTGAATGCCTGGCAGGTCTTGTCAGTAGCTGCAGCCACCAGACATTTGCCACATCCAAACGTACTTGACTGACTAGAAGATGGAGGTTGGTATACTGTCTAATAACCACGCCAAAGTCAGAATCCAATCTTAATGATGTAATGAAACCATGATGCAATTCTTAAATATCACACATGCACACAGAGGTACTATCAGTGCCGCTCCTTGGGTCTAAAACCAGAATTTCCATGCACACAAAAAACCAATGTGCTAACAGTAGAAATAGGAAGTTTTTCTTCGCTGTGGAGCACTCATTAGAGACCAAGATCTCAAATTTACTTATATGAGCCTAAATTTTACAATAAGTCCCTGAACTAGTCTGATGTATCCAATGCATAATTTTATGAACCATATCAAGTAATATTTTTTAATTTATACTTGTGTAGCAGTTCTTGCTCAGTGGATTCAAGATATCTCACAGACTATGTTATTGACAACACTTCCCTTAAGCATTTGTTACCAACATAACAAGCCTTTCTCCGAATCGCAATGTCAGGAACTTAATTTTTGACATACAATATTGCCAACAACATTTGTGTTGCTCTGGAACAAAAAGTGGCTGTTAGAAATGTGTCTATCGCATCTTGATAACAATTTCATCGCAATTAGCTATTTCCAGGTCAAACAAAAGTACAGTCCAGGGGACTCAAGTGAGCTGACTGGTTAGAACCCATATTAAACACATAACAGACTGAGGTTGAGGTCTCACTCTGCCTAAATCAGAGGAGAGGACGGTGTTGAGTGTGACCTCCTCAAATTTAACTACTGGGTCCTTTCCACTTTCGCAGTGGTTCTCGCTCTTCTGTGTCCCCAGTATGATTTTCTTAATGGTTCCTCACACTAATGAGAAGCAAATTTTGCCTATGTAAAACCTTGAAGTTTTTCACAGAATGGAACTAATTGTTTTCTGCCCAGTCCTGATACTAATCACTCTGTCTCTTTGCTTTAGCACAGGTTCCATGAAGACAGGGATTCAAGAACAGCAGCTGCGACACTCACTTGAGTGGCCAAGGTTTGGCATCCAGAATTGAAATTAAAATGTAATAAGAACCACTTCACACTTAGCCTTCTTAGCTTTATCTCCTATCATGACAGTCTCATTTGAATCAGTTGAATATGAAGCTAACATCTCTAATGCCTGCTAGACCTTTGGGATTGCCACAAACTTATGACACCTTCCTCAAGGCTGTTCTTCGTCTGACAATCCACCCGCTTTTCATTGCTGTGAGACCAACACAACCACTTAAGGGCTACCCATGGGCCAACTTCATCTACTAAGGTCAGAAACCAGACCCCGCATCTCAACCAGTTCTGATGCAGCCACACAGCTGTTCACAGCTGGCATTGCATGGGCAGGCGCTGCACTTTCAGTCAACTTGTTTGGTATCTTCTGTCAAGTAACAAGGAAACAGCAATGGCAGGCACGAAAATGAAAAGCAGCAGGATTCATTCCTGGGGTATAAACACCACTCAGTTGCAAATGATTTCTATCAGAGTAGAAGTGTACAGACTAGGCTGCAGAGTGTCTGTAATTCAGGAGATACAATGAATGACACCTCTTGAATGGAGAGATAGGTGGTGTGTCAGATAAGGTTAAAACCTGGGGAGCACACCTTCAAATACTTTGTAGCTGAGGAAGAGGGGAGTGAGGAAGTTTCCCAAGCAACGGAAACAGTGAAGAATTTAACAAAAAAATTTACAACTAAAAATATTCAGGAATAAAGATTTCTGCTTATCCGGAATAATACATGTATTAACTTTGATTGAGTTGTCCTGAAGAGCATGACATTTTCAGAAGATGGAGTTAGAGGAAGATAGGAAAAAGACGACTCTTTATGTTAAATTTACTATTCTATAGGAATAAGAACTGTTTTCTTTAAGAACACCAAAAATTAACCAAGATTAAAACAATTAAAAAAATTTACAAGATCCAAAAGAAGACTAAGAATATGATTTTAAAAAACGTGAAAAGGGTTCACATATGCTGAAATATCATTTTGCATACATAGGTCAGAAGTTTATGTTTGCAACATTGTCAAATGATTGTGTCAGGAGAAATATATCACTCTCAGATCTCAGGCTTATTGGTAATGTATTCAATACATTGATGAGTTTTATCCAGATTATAGTACTAGACAAACGTAATTCCTAAAATTTAAGAAAATGCCTTCCTCAGTTATTCTCCCTCCCTCAGTGTCTCCCTTTTTGTTACGAGGGCTGTTAAGAACAATTTGTCAGCAACACATATATGCAGAAAAATTACCAACGCTGCAAAACAGAGCTGTGTACACCCTTCACGTTAGTGAGTATGAAAACTGTGCTAAATTAATGCCTGAATCAATGGCCATAGTGTTGGTCATTTGATGCTTTTTTAACTGCCTTTGTGCTTGTTGCATCCTGGAAGCTGTGCAAACAAATCAGGTGTGCAAATGAGATTGTAGTCAGGAAGATTTGGGTTTTTCCTCTGTTACCTTATACTTTAATTTTTTTATGACTCTCTCGTGTCTAGTTTTGTTTATAATGCCTTGTGGCAGATCCTATTTGTGACTTATCATTTTAAAGCAGTTTTTGTATTTCATCTCTGTAGAATTCCCTCTGGAGGATGCTACCAAGGAGGTTAATCATGCCAACAAAGCCTACCATAGTAGAGGAAGTCAGAAAAAAGCAGCAGATTATGTTATTGCACATCTGCAGCAACGTCAAATTCATCTGGGCTGCTGCAATACATGTCCCTCTCTTTTTTCAACCTTTTTTTTTCCCAGAATGGGTGGAAATGATTCACAGTCACTCATCGCTACTTTCCCTGTCATGTATGATGAGAGAATCAGTGAGCAGACTTGGAGCAGAAAACTGAAACACCGCTTTACGCACTTTTTCCCACAGAATCCGTTTCAAAATCTGTTAAACTGTCCAGCAGGCTGACAGTGCCGATCGTGAGGTATCACACCCCAAAACTGCCAATTGATCAAATAACCACCTGAGCACAGAAAAACGCTTACCAGGATTCTAATATTCTTGTACGAAAGCATATGAAAATTTTCTCGTAATAAGACAAAAATTCTCCGTTTTTTGTACACAAGCTCCAACCCTGAGATAAAACCTGACTTGTCACTTGGATCAAATTTGCCAAGAGTTACAGGACAAAATTTAAATCATGTCCCTTGTGTACTTGATCTTTGAAATGAAATGGTATTGCGGTCCCACAGCAAAACAAATACATCTTCAAAACAAAGAGCACCAGCTGCTAAGGACACGCTGTGGTCTGGGGAGCCAGTGTCCACCTACGACAGAGGTTCAGGGTCTGTTCTGCATCCCGTGGCTGATTTCTAGCCCCTGGCAAATCACTGTCTCTCCTGTGCCTCTGCCTCACTGTTTGGACTCCAGGCTTGCTAGGGCAAGGGCTGGTTTGTTTTCTAGAAGGCTACTGTAATACAAATAGCATTGGCTTGGTTCAAGAATGTTTGCAAACTGCTTAGGATGTACGAATCTGAAATATTAAAGTGTGATTGAGAATTAGCAATGGGTTGGAGGTGATGATATGAAGAAACCTAGGGATACTTAATAAGTACATAGCTGTTCCCTATTCAAAGCATCAAATGGATCCCTTTTCATGTCAGTACTGCGAAAAAATAAGATAAAATCATTTCCCCTGAAGGACAGCCTACTGGAAAAGTGTCATTCGTTCTTGACCCAGCCTCTAAACTCAGGCTTACTGGCAAAATGGTAGAGGAGTTAGCATATCATCTTGGGGTGTGCAGCAGTGCAGAAGAATTTGACAGCCTCCTGGATGAGTTCTCTATTTACCAACTCCTCGATACTGACAGTGTTACAAAAGGGCCAGTAAACACAGCAGTGCTCGAGTTCTGGGGCACTGTTCTTGGCAAGAAGCAGGAGCTGGGGCTGATTTTTGTTTTGTTTAGTTAGACTCATGTCGATTCCTTCGTACTTGCCTAACTCAAAGAGGCAGAGCCTCAAAGAGCAACTTCTAATAGTGTCTAAAGAGCCAGTCCTGCCAAAGATATGTGTAGCTGATGAGATTCTTAGCTGGTTAAAATGGAAAAACTTTATGCTGGCTTGTAGCAGAGGAGTATCTGGATTAGCAACTTTACTACAGAGGTATGATATTGTAATATCAATTAGCTTATGCCTTAAAGCAAGCATACATAGTCAAAAAAAAAAAAAAAGGCATTAATATCTTTACTTTATCCATCCAGGAATTTGATTTAAAAGCCAAACGGCTAAGTGGGAATATGTGCATGCATCCTTTTCACAGGACAAGAACCTAAACTTCAACAGTTATTGAACTCCTCCTGCAACTCTTACCACCATAGAAAATGAGGTGCAAAAAAAAAAGAAATTATTTACAGAGAAAAATATTCTGTATTATTAACACTAACAATGTCAATATTCACCTAAATAACCATCTGAATGCTCCAATCTTAACTATAATTTTTCTACAGGCTGAATCTAAATACTAGTATTAATTCAAGTATCCTTAGTTTAGCAGTCCAAGTTTCCTCTAGAGCTAAAAGAGGAAAGCTGGTGTTGAACTGAAGTGCTCTGAGTATCCTATGGAAGGTTTATACCTTGCTCTCCTGGCTGCAGAGACCCCAGATTCTAATCCAACATTAAGTTCCTCCAGGTTAGAAGGCATGAATTACTCCTGTCTGGCCCCAAAACAATCACATTTCTCACCCCAAAGGTGGTCACGCTCCAGCTGCACATCGCACAACACAACTGGATGAAGAGCCCCTTGCCCAGCTGTAGGACGAATGTTTGTGGGTCTGAAGTCAATCAGCTATGCAAGTGTTTGCCAGACCGAGCCCTGTGTTTGCAAAGGACTTCAAATTCTATCACTAGGAGGGATAACATACAAGCGTTATTATTTTACTTACTATTGCAAACTATCTGATCTAATAACTTGTGGCATAATAATTCAGGATCTAGTTAGTCTAGGATGAGATAAAAAACATCAAAAGCATACGGAGCATGGCTTTTAATTGCTCTAAGTCTCCCCCCCAGTCTTTTAGTGCTGTGAGCTGTCTATTAATAAGTGACCAGAAAGCAGACAGAGGGACTGTATTTTAAGATATTCTTAACCATGTTTAGACCTCAGCGTGGTGACTATCTTAAATTTGCCAAATTAAGCCTCTAAATGAAATATTTCTCATTCAGATCTTCACAAACATCTGCATATTTGTGAAGATTGAATGCGAGTTTGTTATGCTCCTGACATACTATCAATTTGTCAGCCTATCCTTTTGCACTTTGCAGCAGCAAATATGGCTTTGTGTAGTAACAGAAGGACCATCTTTCATTTCAGCTGAAGGCCACATTCTGCAGCTCAAATGTTTTAGACAAATGCTCTTCATAAAATAAGGCAAATGTGTATCTTTTTTTTAGTTGATAGGAGGTCAGCTGTTATTCTCTGTCAATGGATTATTATCAAAGATAAAACCTTAACAAGCATTTTCTTTTTCTACTCATTTTTAGGGTCATATTACAATCCATTGAAGTTTTGTGAATCTGAAGAAAAAAAATCAGCGACAGGACTCACCATCTGTTGCATAATGAAAGAGACATGTGAATAATAGAACGTCAGTTGAAAGGGTTGCAAGTGATCAAATGTTGTTCAGCACCTCAATAATATTTCCTCAGGAAAAAAGGCTTGCTTCAGATATTTCAGCTTTGCAAGTTTCTGTTTGTTTGTTTTGTTGTTGATTCCATCTCTTGGAGTGGAATTTAATATATATTACATTATATATATACACACATATATACATACACACACTTGGGTTTCTCAAAAGTGGCAATTCTGGGGGAGAGTGACAACAATCACAAACACAGACAGCTGCTCCCTTTGCTTTTGAAGTTCGGGGGCTATGGAGAATGTACATATACAGCTCATTTTTATAGATGTGGGGTTGATTTCTTAATTTTAGTCCAAATGTGCAGCTCACACAATCCTATCTTACCAGCATTCTTTCCGTGACATGAATAAAGAGCTGCGAGTTAGTCCTTCAAAATTCTCCAAAATAAAGAGCAGACCTGAACAGATTCAAGGCCAAAATAGTTTTCCCAGATGCTTTTTCAGTTTTGGAAGGCAAAAGCACACAAAGTGATTCACTATTTGATAAACCCATCACCTGATGGGAAGCCATTCTCCTGTAACAAATCCACAAACTATTGCTTACCACATATCCCTTAAAGCTACCATAGAAATATTTTCTATGATGTTCTCCTAGAAGAACAATTGAGGTTATATCTATCATAACTATCATTCCTAAGGTGTCTGAGAGCTGATCAAAACCAGACAATACTAAATACTAATGCAAATAGCACCATGGTCCATTGAAAATGTTGTCACATTTCTGTTTCTATTTTAAGCAGTGTTTTATCTAGCTACCACTGTCTTTCCAAACTCATTCTCTCAAAAACCGTAGTGTGCCAGGCCTATGTATTAAATAACTTTTCCACAGATACAGATGATAGGTTTTATAGTTCCATCAGAAACAACTCTGAACAATGGAGATACCAAAATATGCATGCAGCTACAACAGAATGACTCACTCCATCTATCCATACCTTACATTTTTCCTTTCCATGTTCCAAACCTCAGTCATTCTGCAAGAAGATGCACCCATCTGCAAAACATTCAGTGCTAAATACTTCCCTTCATACAGTAGTCAAGTTCTATTTATATTAAACACATTTTGCTAATTTTCACTTTCCTTCTGTAGAAACCTTGATAAGGAAAAACCTTCTCCTTGAATATTCAATCATTCAAATTAATGGGCATTTTCTCCAAGTGGTGTTGTTTATTCCCCCCAAGAGTACTGGCAGCTCAAAAGTTCACAGAAGTATTCTGGTGCAATTTGTAGATCAGCTGCACAGAACAGCCGGCTTGGCTACACGTCTAATGGGTTACAATTGAAATGCTACGTTTTCATTTTCGACTGACAATGAAAAACACCAAGTAATATTCTAAGGCCAAAAATTATTGCTGGAACTTACGAGCAAGTCATTTCCTAACAGCTTTGTTCCTTGAATACTGTCTTATCAAAAGTGTCCAGGATTTTATTGAAGTGAACTGCTCTAATGAAAAAGAGCATTTGATGAACAGGCACGGCTGCAAACTCAGCTCCACTCCCCTTCTTTCCAACTGGTTTTGTCAGCAAAAGAACCAGAAGCAGCCAGATGACCACAGACCAAAATATATGAGCATGGCTTTATTTTTTCTTAATTTTTCTTAAATTAGTTTCCTAAATATGGATGAAGGCATCTGATTTCACTTCAGAAATACTGAGCCTATACCAGTATACACACAAGTCTTGTATGTCCTCAAACTATCTGCTCCAATTTTTTAAAGCTCTCAAGAAATAACATTTTAATACCAAATTCTGATGTTCCATATGTTGGAAGTGAGCTTACCAATTATTACTGTTTTATTAGATTTAGTTTCCTCTTTGATCTCTTGTAACACTGTGCACTCAATATCTTTTTCTCTGATCCAGATGCTCAGAGTTTCACCCTACTAATATAGTTGTAGTCCTATTACTTGGAATTTCTGTACTTTTGATCTCACTGGTAGAGACAGAGACATAATTACAGTAACAGAACAGGCTGCCTGCCAGTATCAATGGTAAATAACACTGAATGACTCACAGTTTCACAGTTATAATATGGTTTACACATTTTGGTATGCAGCTGCCCACCAGACTTAGCCAGAATCTATACAGAAGTGCCAAATCTTTCAGGGATTTTATTTTTTATTATTTTATTTATTATTATTTTTTTTTTTTTCTTTCTCCAGAGCAGGGGACCTGCAAGTTAATCAGCCTTGGTGCTTCCTTTGGCAAAGAGCTGAGATCAAGACAAGAAAAGCCCTATTGAAAAACGAGTTTTCTTTTCAAAAAAATAAATAAATTTAAAAAATTATCCACTTGAGAAGCAAACTCAGGCCCAGTATAGACGGGTGTGATGTCCTAGCATGAATAAAGCCAGCTCTAGTTTCGGCAGGTTGAGGTTCAGCCGTCCATGTGTCCCTCAGAAGAGGGTGAGGACCACTCGTCCTTCCACATTCGCTTTCAACGCACGGGTGGGAAACCAGGGTGGGGCCGCGGGACAGATTGTGTGGCACTGGGGTCCTGGGTGGGCCTAAAAAATCCACAGGGCTATGTGTTGACATGCGAGTGCAATATATACACAGCTCTTTGCTCTCTGGATTTGCTTTCCCCTTCTCCTTAAGCATCTATTGTTTGCTCAGTGTAGCTGAAGCACTGTTAAGAAACAATCTGGGATTTTTATCAACAAGTCCTTTTCAAAACTAAACTATTCCATCAACTCCTAAAGAAAGTGAAGATGCGTGTCTTAACTCCTTAAAAGAAATCTGCAGCAAGATGAAACATTAAAACAAAAAAATTAAGAATTTATGTGACTGGTGTTTATAATATTCATTTCAACAACGTTGTCAATTAAATATTATTATGATCTCTAAAGTGAGATGCTATCTCTGTTTTCTCCAAAGCAGCAAAAACACTCACGCTAATGCAGTACTAACAACTCTAAGTTTATGACCAGCAGCAGCTGTAGCATAACATGCAAAGATAAATCTCATGCTTCAGGGTATAAAAGACATCGCTGTGAGGGTCAGGAAGGACTTTTTTTTTCTGATACAGAACCCTGTATAATAAGCTAGGAATACTGTAAGCATAGGAAGAAGCTGTCACTTTACAAAGCAATAGATGCAGGCCACCTGATACAGAAGAGAAGTTTGGTGGAGCAATGGAAAAATTCAATATTTCCCTATGAAATTTATTGCACACCTGTGTGTTCCCACAGGCACACGCTCATGTTCTGCCTTCTGAGATATAGCTAATATATTTCACAACATTAGGAGGATTATTAAGCCTTCTCTACGATGTTTGAATGAGGGTATAATCATATAGACACAACCCATAAATTATTTGCATATATCTGTACAGATAATGTATGCGTACATATGTGTGTGTATGTTACAAAACTCACATACTGGATATTAAACGCACACATCTATAAGCATTAAGGGAAGTTTGATGAAGCAACCTAATAAGCAGGTTGCATTTTGTGACATATCTTACAACCCCATTTCACTGCACTTCTCAGTTTGCTGATAGCCTGTAATGACCAGGTTAACTGAAACGGGTCCAACCCCCAGGTTTTTGCTGGAGGGCAGGAGCGTGGTCAGTACCTGCCCATGCTGGCACCGTGCTGGTGCCCTGTGACACCGTGACCCGCTCCGCTTCCCAAAGAACATCAGTGGGAAAGGGAGAAGTCTCCCTTCCAAGGGATTCACAAGCACAATAAGATATTTACTGTATATATCGCGGAGATCAAACCCACACACAGATGTCACATTTCTTGAATTCCATCAGTAGATCAGACAAGCAGTCTCTGGAAAGAGGCCGTTGCAGCCGGAAAGTTCAGAGCGTGCGGGCGTTGGAGGCCATTCCCGCTCCGGGTTCTGTCGTGCACCCTGAGCCTTTGTTGTCTCCGCAATGCTGATAAATCAATCCATCAAAAAATTTCCTCAGTGAAACTCAATCAAGAAAGGTCATGTCAGCGGGAGAGGAACAGATTAAATTAGCATCAAATTAGACATGGAAAGTGAGTTCTGTCAAAATCATCACAGCGCTCAGCACAATTAGAATATGTTAATTATGCATTTCATTAAGGTAGTGCTCTTTGAATGCGAGATGAAATGTCAGTGGTGTAGGCATCCGAAAAAAGGAAGATTGCCAGGCACAACTTTCTCTAGACAATGTGTGACACCTTCATTAACATCAAGAATCACAAGTCTGCCTTGACTTTTTTGTAAAGTATTAAACCGTTAACTATTTGCTGGCACTTGGAGGAGGGAGAGCCACCCGCACCCCTCTCACTCGCTCCAGCACCAGCTCTCTTGCCCTGCCAGGAGCTCTGGGGACAAACATGAGCGTCCAGTGGGTGCTGCAAAGGTGGCTGTGATTTAATGAAGCCTTTGGTGGATGTGCTGAGGATAACACGGCTGCCCTGGGGGTTCAGCTCTGGCGGGGGTGCCGCATAACTGAGCGACTGTTGGGAAGAGGGGGTAAGATAAGGAAAGGCGGAGAAAGGGTGGAACAATTATAATTTGCCTTTGGTTGCAAGATATAATCAACCTAAGGGGGAAAGCAAGAGAGGAGGAAAAAAAAGTAGATTTGAAAACCTACATTTGACAAATCCTAATTTGGGAAATTATTTTGTATATCAAACATCTTTGATTCCTAATGACGAGCTGTTTTTCAAAGAGAAAAATGATCCCTGGTGAGCTTGGGAGGGAACTGTAGCTTCATAAAATACTACTTATAGGCTTTATTAGATGCACTATCAGATATTTGGATCAGAAAGGATTAAGAAAAAATGGCATACTTTCTAGAAACATGAGGAAACCTGCCAACTTCTGGAGACTCGGTTCAAGCCTCCTGTGCTCCCTTGCGGCCCACGGGTCAGGGACAGAGTTACAGAGAGTCAGGCTTCCTAACCATCTCCTCACTTGTGTTTACTTACCTAAAATGAGGATATCAAAGCCAGTAACTCTGAAATTGTGCCCATTTGTTCTGAAAGGGCAGTGGCTTGCAGAGCTCTTCAACATTCAGCTGTTCAGGAGCAGCTACATGGCGCTGAGAAGTTCCCGTCCTCTGGTGCACATCAGCCCCACCACCCAGCAAGCTGGTGTTGTCCTGCTGCCACAGACACCAACAGGGACAAAAAAGGCACTGCCTAGCACAAAATACTTCTGCAACTGTGTATCAACACCGAAGCCTTCAGTTCTACACCACTTTGGTAATTCAAAAAACTCACTTTGAAAGTGCAAATTTGCTTTCTGGCACCTTTTTTTTATTTTTAAGCAAGGATGTGGTGGAAATCACCGTGTTGTGATATTTGCTAGGTATAGAACAATATACTGAGTCTAATACGTGCAGCCCAAAATACTGTTCAACAGAAAAGCGCATTGCATGAAATAAATTTTATCTATATGAAGATGCTGTGCATATAGTAAGTGGTACACATGGTAAATGCATGTGTAAACACACATACGTATCGATATAGATGCAAAATAGGCATTCGTGTGCACACTTGAACGCCTGTAGAAACAATCACACATTGTGTGTGAACATTTCCATGCCTAACCTGTCCCTTGGCTATTGGTTTCTTTCCCTGGCTACAAGCTTCAGTTTACTGAGGGTATTTAAAATACTCAAGGACTGAGAAAGGGGTTACTGCGAACAAGAAAAAATTCACTGTGTTTTTAATGAGCTTTTCTTTGGTTTATTGTAGCTTTTGTAAATCCTGCCTGAGAATTTGAAGTTGCCAGATCTGCTCTCCAAAGATACATACTGCAGCTTCCAATGCCCTCAGGACTCCATTTTAATATAACAGGTTCCAATATAGTCAAAAAAATGCCAGCAAGCGAGTAGGAGCCAGAGTCTACTTCAGCACACTTGGCTGGCCTTGCAGCTTTCTGAAATCTCTGTTTTCACTGGAGCTGGAAAAAAGAGATTTTTATCATTCGAAAGAAAAACTCGAGTCCCAGAGCAAACAAGCTTTAAGATGATGTTAGTTCTGCTGGCTGGCTCAGGGAAAAAGAGGATTGACGGGGGGTTTAGTCCGGCCTCAGCTCCCATGCAGGAATGTCCAGTTCGAGATGGTGATGGGAAATGAGTTCAGTGTAATTAACTCGTTATATCACCGGTTACCTGGGACGCACAACGCTACTGAAGTGCGGGTGACACGTCTCCCTGCTGAGCTCACCAAACCGCAAGGCACTCAGGCTGTTCTCCTGTGACCTCGCCACATCTTGCCTTGCCCACAGACACTCATATTTATCAAGAACCTAAACAAAATTCATGCATGAGACAGAAAATTGACTCTGCCCTAATGACAGCTACCTGGTAATAGCATCTCACAATTTTCTTTATGCAACTGGGCTCAACAGTTTAATAATTACAGGCCAAATCTAGTCACGATACAGTTTCACTGAAGGCAGTGATATGAGTGCTGGAATGAATATGATCTAAGTAGAGCTATGCACATATTCCATTCAGTGTCCAAATTATTATCATTATCTTTCATTCTGGGCTGACTGAAAAAGAATATAAAGTTAAGCTCAGGAAAATGAAAAAAAACAGTATTCACTCTGGTTTGTGTGAATTGTCTTGTCTGTCCTAAAATTAAATGTATAGGTTCGGTTTACAGTGGTTTTCTTTTTAATTTTATTAAAATAGCTAGAAAATTTTCTTCAAAATGAGAATTCAGTGTTAATTCCAGAAAAACATCATAATTAAATACCTTGACAGAATACTTCCCAAAATCTGTGGGCAAGCTATTTTTCCACCTATACACTGTTGGTCTCCAAAATTTTCACTCATCCTTGGTTTAACACTTCTTTTGTAGTAATAGGGATCTGATCATACACTCTGTTTCATCATTTATATGTCAGCATGACTGCTGGGGTTATAGGGCTATAAATTAACATAATTGAATAGTGAATCCAGCTCATTTATTTCTACTTTCCCTCATGGTAGGAGGAAAAATATAAAGCTAAAATAAGTTTCAACCATGATCCCTCAAAAATTAGCTTTCCAGCTTTAACACACACCAGAATCAGAGCTCCTTTTTTGATGAAACTATAGAATAAAACCCAAACCCGCCACCTACTCTGATGAAGGATGATATATTAATGGATAGTTTTTGCAAGAAAGAGATGGGCCATTTGTATCCTGAGGGGGAGTGGCCACACAAACACGCTGGCAAATATCTTCATTCCAAGTCTTCTGCTTTATTTTTCCATCCTGTTCCATGATGGAGATAAACAAGAGCTACCCCCACCATCTGCCCTATTCCATACCAATGCAAAATAACTTACTTTTGCCAACTGTAGACACGGGGTCCCTTACGGGTACCTGTCAGCTTCCCGGGAGCCCTGACATGCCACTTGTCTTCCCTTCCAGGCATCTAATGATTCCCGTGGAAAGTAAAAAGCTAAATATCTATCCACAGGTGCCTCATGTGGAGGCTTTAAGCAGGTAGCAGTAAAGTGCATGAGAGCATTTGCTTTGTACAGCTTAATTTAGTCCCAGCCTGGGTAAACAAGTTTTAAAGCCAGACAATATGGAATATACTTTTTATGCTAAAAGGAGATAGGTGAAAGGTATGGATATTAGCTCTCTTACTAGCTGTTTTGCTTTGTTGCATGAACAATTTACTACCTTACAGTTACACACGGTCATACCCCTTTCAGTTAACTTAGAAATTAACTTGGAAGATTTAAGTGTTGCTAATAGACTTTTTTTTTTTTCATTTTTAATCTCTAAAAAAAGAGAAAAATTGTCATTTAAAAGTGCACTGGAAATGCCACATGATTTTAATGCTTTTGTATTACAAGTTCCCTTTTCATTGTGATTTTAACAACTGTATGCTTTTTCCTCCAAAACTACATTGAACCCACACTGCCAAACAGGAATTGAAAAGCAGAAATTTCCAGTAAAGTTACTACACGATAATATTTGTTTAGGCTGAGACTGTATTTTCAAAAAAAAAAAAAATCCATTTTCTAAAACCAATTTGAGATAAATACTAACCTGACTGTTTCAAAATAAACAGTGTCTCAAATTTAATTTCTATTAGGGAGAAGCCTTTTTAATTTGTTGTGTCCCTGGCAGAAAAATCTTCTCTTTTGCTCATCCTTCCAGCCACTACATGGCATCGAACAAAAGGAAGAGAGACCTGCCCTCTGCTCTTCGGATTTTACAATCTGGTTACATGTGACGTGCGTGACAGAGAGAGATGCCACTGCATGAGTTAGAGGGAGAGATGCAACGTGTAAATCTTTCTCTGGATCTTCTAAACACGTATAAATAGTTACTTTAAGAAAACATCTCATTCACTTACACAACTGCGGAAGTCTTGAAATTCCGCACACCGCTCTGTCCTATAGTGAAATACATGACAGAAGCATTTAAATCAGAACAAACATAACTGGTTAATCAGAGTTTAAGGAAAATGCACCGTTTCCAAACAAGACCTGGGTTGCTGATCGCCAGCACCTACACAGCCGCATGGAGGTGTTGGAAACGCACCTGCAGGAATGGCAAATACCACAAACCGCAACTGCAGCCACACTCGGCAGCAAAACACCCCGCAAGTTCAACAAGAAAATTGCAATTCAGTGTTCAGTAAATGACCTGAGGACAATTCTTCTCCCAAAGAGCTCATAATTTAGTGTAATGACAAACTGCAAGGTGTACAACCAGCAAGGAGGGGCGATGGCTAACAGTTCAAGTGGGGATGTTGGCATAAATATTATTTGGGCAAGGATGGAAGCAGCCACAGGTGACTGAGCAATGCTGTGGACCCACTGTCACTCTCAAATGCACAGAAGGTGGTAAAAAGCACCAGAAATAACTGACTGGTTTCTAGCATAGCACAGGCACCATGACCAAAGATGTCCCAAAACGTAGCACAATGCAGAAAACAAACATTGATGCTGAACCCAGCTGGCAAACAGAGCTATGGACAATGTTCATCAGCTTCACCCAACTGCATTCACCAAAATCACTGCCCTAAAATTTGTAAAACAGGCTGTGTCCAAAACCAGCCTTTACTCTGCTGCGTTTTCCTTTATCAGTGCAAAAATGCAGAGGCCTCGATGCAATCGCGGTAATCGTGGTTGCAGGCCAAGGAGATATTTGCAGGGAAGAAAGTCTCTTAAGTCGCTTTGTTCAAGGCGAGACTTGGCACGGATCTCCTTGTTTCAGACCTTGACCACTGCGAGTCAGAGCAGCCCAGAGCCGGGTTCAGAACAATTACTTCGCGGTGCTTTCATGCTACACTTATCACATGTCTCTGCTCACAAAAGCATCTTCTCCTCACAGCAACACCAGAGCAAATTGCTGTGCTTTTGTTGCCAGGCAAACTCCCCGCACCCTTTTCTCCCTTGCCAGCCTCCCAGCCACGGGTGGACGGGATGGACTTCGAAATCAAGAGCAACTTCTGTCAAAGCCGCTCCACAAACAGCCCAGAGTTCACGGCGCCCTGAACCGCCACAGACACTCATTTCTTTGAGCCGTGTTTCGGTTTGGATACACAAAGGAGGCTTTAAAGTTTCTCATGCAGCTCTTGAATCCCCTCCGTGAGGAGAACATTCCTGTTAATGAATTGTTTGGTCAATCCCTTCTCTTACAGAAGTGCTGCCAAGGTTCAGATACTGATGCAGGACACTAGAGCTGTCTGATTTTCTGTTTCTTGTTCAAACTTCTTTTTCCCCTTTTGCAGTGGAAATTAGATTTTTAACTGAGGCAAATTTTCAGTAGAAAGGTATCTGCTTTCTCTAGAAGTTTGGTTTGGTTTTGTTTTTAATTTTCACCAAAAAGCCCCAAACATTCAAATCTAAGGAGTCTAACGTCGAGAAAAACTGAGAAATAAAAGGTTTGCACTGGAAAATCTACTGAAGGCATTTTTATTGTTAAAAATGATCAGAGAAATTTAAACTATTTTCAAATTAATGAAACAAATAATCAACACACAGTAGGAAAAATACCTTACTGCCTGACAAGAGAGCAAATACAAATGTATTCACTTACTGAGCTAGTTTAAAGCTAAGAAAGGGGCCTTATACAGATTGAAAACGTGCAGGATTATTTGGTTGTCTAGTTGAACAAGCCACTTAATCTCTTGTATTAATACCCTTATATGACACAAACATACTAATTAATCTACATGTAAGTGAGCTGTGTTGTTTTACCACACATAAACCCGCAAAGGCCCCTTCAGACATGCACACATATGTAAATACACACAATATACCAGTTCTAAATTGTGTCTTTGCAATAAAATTTCCCTATAATCTAGCTTGATTTTATATATATGCTTCAAAAGGGCAGTTAATCCTGTTTTGAAGAGAAGAAAGCACTCAGGAGAACACTTGAAAAACTGTTGTGAGCTTCCATCACCTTCACAACTAGGAACTGTGTCTTATTTTAATATAATGTTATTATTTTACTGCTAAATTTGGTCAACATAAATATCCAGCTAAATTTGCTTTCTCAGCCAGACTGAAAAGCTGGCTCTCACACAGGGATGCCTACACACAGCAGCCAAAGCATCTCTCAGGATTTCTGAGAAGCTGAATATGTCAGGTTCTTTAAACTTCACAGCACAAGGCTGGATTTCCAGCCTCCAGGTCATTCCTGCTGGCCTCCACTAACTTTTCTTCAGAATACTTCCACATAGTCTTGAAACACGGACATTTCACACTGTGACCCACTTAGAGATGCACATAAGAATAAAATCTTCTCCTTTTATTTGCTTTTTTTAGTTTAATTTGCTTTCTTTGTTTGTTTAACTAATTTATTATTGGTTTCATTTAGAGAGAACAGTTTTTTTCTCCATAGCACTGCACTGTGAACTTAGTTCATAGTGTCTACCTGTATATCACTGCCTATCTATATATCTACTCCAAGACATACACAGATATAACCCATAGCTATAATCTATATTCTTTGTTCCTGTAGGGTTTTCTTTATATCCAACTGTATTAAAATGAATTCTGTTGGACTGAAACCCTTTAACCTGCAGATTAATTTTGCTCCTACGTAGCAACTTTTTCTCATTATTCACTGCTCCATCAGGTCCCGTGTCACCTTGCAGCCTTCACCAAATGTATTTCACATCATTGCTTGGATCATTGGTACAAATATTATACCGCCAATACAATCTAGAAAGAGGAAGCATTTCATCAGTAGCTCCCATTACAATACACAGAGTCCCACTGGTGCGCCAGAATTTAAAACATCTAACACATGTTTGAAAACCTAACGAGGCAAAACATCAGGCAAATGCCCTTGAGAAATCCAGGTATCCTACATCCGCCCAGTTACCTTTCTCAAGTAGTTGTGTAATCCTGTCTAAAGACAGTATGTTTGTTTGACAAGATTTATAATCCTGTCATTAATTGTATTCTACCCTCTAATTCTTTGCTAATAGAGTTCTGGGATAATCGTAATGTTTTACTTGGAATCAGGATCAGACTAAGTGGTCTGTTGTTCCCTGAGTTATCCCTGTAACCTTTTTAAAATACAGGTTACAGGTTGATAATCTCTGAGGGACATTTGTGATCTTTACAAGAATGATTTCATGTAGCAAAAGACTAAAAGTGAAATCTTGGTCTTACTCAAGTAGATGGTAAAACCAATTGGCTTCAGCAGCGAAGGAAAGATTTCATTGACAAGTGAGAATTGGAAAGCTAAAAAAAAATAACTGAAGATATGAACGTTTAACACTAAAAAAGTGAAATAAAATGTCAACATTTTTGTGGAAAGCAAAAAAAAAATGAACTTAATTTTGTAGAAATCCATAGTACAGTCTTATTTTGTATGCTTAACGCTTACCTCCTTAATACCCAACAGGTATTTGATACCCTATAGCTCTGGGTCTTATAATTCCGAAATTGTAACCTTGTTTCCCAGGAGTTTTTGATACATAAGTAGCGTTTGTCATCAGATAAAACTCAACCAGAACAGCCATTACAGGCTCACTGAATCAGAATAGGAGGTATTTTGGAGCACAATGAAAAAGATAGTGCTTATTTTTAATGCTTGTCTGCATGCAAGAAACAGAAAAAAAGTAGGAGGCTGAAATGGTAACTTAAGAGACATTAAAATAGTTTGGACGATAGCTTTAAATGTGTAACACACTGGAGTGTCCGGCTTTCTTAATTTGGGGCTCTATGTTCTCAAACTGCTGGAACAGCAAGCTGGAAGAAAATACATGCCACTTATAGAAAAATCACATATATATCTATAAACACACATCTACGCATGCATATATATCTATATACACAAGCACACATGGTTTCAGTTGAGGATTTTTGTTACATATCACCAGGATCACCTTCAAAAAAATCTCTACAGAAAAACAGCTGCACTTGCTGTTCTAGATACAGTGAGACACCCGAGAGAGCATAAATTCCCCTGAATAGATGTATTGTTTTAACATTTATTTCTTCACCTTCTCAAAATGCCTGCTCATCTAAATTTACAATATATTAGCAGCCGTGCCATATTTTGTGTGTGAGTGCATGGTTCTCCTTCACTGTGCTATAGCAGATTAGTGCTCATTCGCCTCTTTTCCGTGCTTCTCTTCAGATCGTTACACATGACAAAACAACTGTCCTAATTACAGCAAGTGTTCCCAGCTCTGTCACCGTGACAATTACTGCAATGAGGGCTCAATATCTGCAGCAGACAGTAAAGTATTACTGCAGTTGTGTTTGATAGTGCTCAATTGTCCCCTTGAGAATTCTTCAGATCAGGTTTTTTCCGTGGGGGTAAGGGCTCCCCCCTTGCTCTGCCCACGGTGCATTTGCTAACAGGGTTCAAAAGTTTAAGGCAGGGGGATGACTGAGGATGTACTGCGGAAAACACAGGAGTTTGTGTTTTTAAAGGAGAGGACCATTTGCAGATACGGGATGGGCTTTTTCCTACACTGCTGGACAGAACAGCTTTGTTGCCGATGAAGGAGAAAATGGATATTGGCCAGAGTGGTTGTAAACTGACTCTGAGTCTGTGATAGTATCTACAATACCAGGAAACATGCTTTTTAGATAGTTCCCACCTTCCTCTACTTTGTATTTGCTGGCTGATAAGCTGATATTGCTCCGGATGGGGCAAAAGACCCAGATCTAGTAATATAACATCCCCTCCCCAAATCACATCCCTGCCCTCCACATGTCGGCGTCCCTGTCAGGAATGCTCACAGCTGGCTGCTGTGCCTGCAGCAGCAACTCTGCTGGTCCTTCAGGGTTTCTCATTTGTTTGTCCATCCATGTGAACCCTGACATCAAGACTCTCCAGCCCATTGTACAGGACAGCCCCACTTGTGCCAGTTCACTCTCCACTTACGCTGGACACCTTTACCCCCACTTGCCTCCCTTGTCAGCCTCTGCAATCTCAGCTGATCAGACAGAAGATTTTAGCTGCTTCCAAAGGCAACAGCATGACCTACACTGCATTCACTTTATTCTGAGTGATGAAGGTGATGCTCTTTGCATTTGTAGTTCATTATGCTCCTGAAGCTGATTCATTCAGAGGTTCTCCTTGTAAAACTCATAAACAATGAAGAACCAGGACCTGTGTAGCCACCTCATTTAACCAGAAACATGAAAGCAAGGTCCTAATACCGACTACTGATCACGGAAGACTAATGCTGCCACAGTTAACTTGGCATGATTTGACTGGTGTACTTAAAATCTGGATTTCTAATTTTCCTTGGTCAGGAATAAAGCAATATCTTATTTATCAGATAACATCTTTATTATAAGCATCTCACACAGCCTTTCCACCTCAGCTCGCATGGGTTTCTTCTGCTCTTGGCGTGGATCAATGAAGTCAATATTTCTGACTGCAAAGCTTTCTATGCCTTACACATATTTAAAAGGATAAATCCCAATCAACAACTCCTCTGCTTGAACATAACCATTATAATCCTTATCTTTGATCCTTTGGGCTACAGCAAGCAGGGTAAGGAAGGAGTACATCTTTCCAGCTCTCAAGAAATAGTTCTGATGACAGCAGAAGCTAAACAACATTGTCTGGGTTTGCTGGCTGGAGTTTCTCCAGCAAAACCAGGAAGCGGTGCTGCAGATTCACAAATACACACTGGCCAGCAAGCCCTCTTAAACTGGTGTGAACAACGCTGTTCATACCCCTTATATACTAAAATGTCAAAATGTTTGCAGTCAAGCTCCTGAACCTCTACAGTACTGAGATTGATAGCAGGATATTTGTTTCACATATGGGGAAACAGAGGCATACTAGAATAATATCTTCATGATAATATCATCAAAAAGAGCGGCCACGAGCCAGTCATAGCCATGGCTTTTCCATTTAGCACAGCTATGCTTTTTACCAGACGAGATTAAGTTACATAAGTCATGATGGGGAGTCACCTAAGTTATGTTTAGGGAGTTGAATTTAATCACCATAAAGCTTGTTTTAGTCTTGTGAATTTAGTGTGCTACAACCATCCTTGCTCCAGCATATGGAGGCCAAATAGGCTCAAAGCAAACACATTTCAACAGGACTACTTTTGAGGGTTACATTGTTGGCCAGCCCTACATTTTACATCCACACCAGCAAACCGGACTCATACAGATGCAGCTTGTCCTGCCAATTGAGTGTTTTTAGCAGTTAAGTTTTTACTAGTTCCCTCAATGAAATAAGCTGCATCAGCAAAATCACTACTTTTGAGTACAGCTGAACCTAAGCTGAAGGCTGTGCCAATAGAAGTGCTATTAAAAAAAAAAGACACCCCTAACAAAAATTACTATGCTGGCAAGAGGTTTTACTGCAGACCTGACTTTAAAGGTTCCTTTGGCAAAATTTTAGCAGAAGAAAAGTCAAACAGGGAAAAGAGGAAGGGAAAGAGGGTGGAAGGGCAGGGAGAAGAGTGAAAAAAGGATTCCTTTTCACCCAATAGTCAAAGTGCTCTCTCTGAAGTTCTTGCTTTGCTCTAGAAACAGCTAAACAACTTCAAAAGCTGTGTTTGTTTTATTGAGAGATCTAATAGATCTTTTGATATGGTGCCATATGTCCCAATTCTGCTCTCACTTATAGTCAGGAGTGAATTGTCTGAGTACAGAGAAGCTCCTTTGCGGGAAAATGACATGAGAAAAGGATCAGGCCCTAGTCCTCTGCATATCTTTAATTGGAGCTTAAAACTAAGTTTAGTACTTGCCAAAAAGGCCAGCAGACAGAGCCCAAGAAAGGCCTGACAGGGGCTTACCTGGGTTGGGTTTGCAGAATGCAGAATCAACAGACAAGCACTTCAGTTCCTTTGTTCAACTAAGGGAAGTCTAACCAATAGTACAGTAACTGCAAATGTAATTAGTTTAGCTCTTTTCATTTTTTTTTAAGTGTCTCAATTTTGCATACAGTTTACACATTTTTATTTGGGGAAACTTTCTCTCCTGAAGAGAGCTTACAAAATGGCCTGTGATAAAGCTATTTCACACATATTACACTGGCACTTTCTATACCCTGCGAGTATCAGCATCTTAACATCAGGGCATCTCTCCACTATTTACATTTATAGCAGACTTTGGAAGATTGAGTTATAAAAAAAGAGGCTGTCTTTGACTCGTGCTTAGTCTAAACCGCTCAACGAGGTAACAGTTTTCAAAGCTGCAACCATAAACCAGATAGTCCTTTAAAAAAGAAAAAGATACACTAGAGAGAAATAAAATCATATGGACACCTTGTGCAGAGATTATTTTTTAATGTGTATATGTAAAGTATCCAGCAAAATGGATGCTTCTGTTACCTTTGGCCACTACTGTAATACAAACTATTACAGTAATATATCACTATGTATGGTCAGAAAACTTCAAACCTGAAAGGAGTGAGGGAAAGCACTCCATCGTGCATTAGGTATTGTCACTGAAAAGCTCTTTTAACCTAATCTCTGTTCTTATCCCCAGTAATGAATTCCACCACTGAAGCTACCGAGAACAGCCTCATACAAGCAGCAAGACAAGGAGAAATTCTCCTTCATTTTCGACTCTGCTGCTCGTGCCTTTCTCTTTCCATTCATTAGAAACTGGCAGATCACAGATCCAATCAGGCAGACCTTTGTCACCAGCCCTATTTTGCTTTAATAGGATGCTACAGCCCCAGAAACATTCCTTATGACATGGAAAAAACGTTTCCTCTTTTGTTTAAATGCCAATATGGTTGTTGATCATAACAATGTAACTTGATAATGCTCACATGCTGCACAGACCAAGTTTCTTTGTAACACAGTTTGGTCAGACTTTTATCAGAAATTTATTTATTACAAAGGTGGCCTGAATGGAATATGAACTTTTACATGTGTTTCAGGGTCTAAAGACACAGAGAAAAGGAGAGAATAAAGCCAGTAACACTGCATTAACAAAGCATATTGTGTGCAGCAGGTTTTAACTGCCCGACTCATGCAAGCACATCACACCCAGGCACATGCTGAACCATGTTCTGCTCCCTGCCAGAACTCCCCTGCATTTAGGGGCAAAAAAAGTGATTTTTAAGATTAAATTGCAGAAGGAAGTTAAGGATTCAAAGTGAATTTTGTTGAATGTGCTTAATTTTAAGGAAATGAGCATTTTCAATACACTTGATAGACCCTAGCCATATGTTGAAGGTTATGCAGGGCCCTGATTTTCTATGGCTATTCAATAAAAAACAGGCTTTTATGGAGACCTGTTGCAGATGGTTCTCTCTTCTGGTGATGCAAACACCAATTTCTTCTCCATCCCACACATGGTGGGTGCCTTTGTATGTGTTTGCAGATGCACCTCTCCCCGATTATATTTATTTGCCTTAATCGCGTGGGCAAAAACTGAATCCAGATATTTTGGCTCCTTTAGCTCTGCTTTGCAACTCTTTTATCTTACTTCTGAACCTTCCTCACAAGGAGCTGTGACGGCGCAGCTACATGATCTAACAGTTACTGAGGCTTTGAGTAGAATCAGGTAAAGAAAGAGAAACTGTGAAATGGAAGAGGAAATCTGGACTTCACCAAAAGACTTTATTCTGCCTGTTACTTGGACTGTACCTCAATAATCAGAGTGTCATTTCAGAGAGGCTCCAACACCAAGCAATGTTATTTGCAACGAACTATTAACAGAGAACAAAGTCTTGACCCAAAGCTTATTAAAACAGACATCATGAATAATATATGGGAAGTGAAAAGTATAAGTGAAATCGCAGACACAATAAAAAAAGCCTTTGAAAATGCCCTAAAGTAAAATACGTATTTTCAAAACTGCAAGTTTTATCATTTTTTTTTTTTTTTCTGAAAGTCACATCCCTCTCTGACCTCAGGCTACAATAAGTATATTAGACATAGATCATTTCTAAGTGTTTTTTGGCTTTAGCTAGGAAAATATCAATTTTTGCCACTTGCAAGTACTTTTTCTGGCCACACACACAAACCTCCTGCCACACCTCAACATGTACTCTTTGACTTCTTAATGACACAGGCTTTTGGAATTTAAAGACAAAAAGTAACATTGCAAGCTATGCAGGTCACATGAATCTTGCAAATCAGTAAGAGGAGGATCACATACTCCCATTACCTTAAGCACATATAGCAAGGGGTAAGTCTGACCCAATGGGATGTCAGCCAGAACTTATCCAAAATCCTTGAAATTCAGGGAGCGCAGTGCCAAGCTAATAAACCCTGCTTTCCATCAGATGGATTACGCAGCGCTCAGCACCATGCCAACGCAGCCACCTGGCTTTTTGTTGGCTTGGAGCTTCAGCCGAGAAAGCCTGCCCAAAATACCACACACAACTATCCAAAGAGAAGCTATATCACCTTTTGCAATTAGCTCCTGCCATGCTCTGAATTTTTATCAGCAAAGAGATGAATAGTCTGGGCAGAACGGCTGAGATCCTGAAAAACACCCAGGTTGAAATGAACGTAATCAAAGTTCTCAAATACTTTCCAAGTCCTCAATACAAGTCATGCTCTTTAGTGTCAGAGAAGGACACTGCTTATTGCAGCTCCTACATATTCTGTTTCACCAAATAAGTATGAGAACCATTTTTACTCATCAGTTTGTGCTACTCAGGGTGGTCAGTAACTTTTCTTTCCCTCGTGCATCCCCTGGGTGAGGATACCTGTGCTCCCCTCCTCCTGGCTGCACGGCTCGCTGCTTGGAGTGGAAAGGAGCGTTTCCCATTGCTTGTGCTGTGCTAAGAGTAACAGGGACACAATCGCAAACAGAGGGTCAAGGTGTTCTGTTATTGAAGCAGTAACGAAAAGGGAAAAGGCAGCCAAGTTACCTTTGAAATTCCTTCTGTAATCCAAAACACCAAAACCAAGTCCAAGGTCCTTTTATGAACACAGTCCAAACTTTCTCACTTTACCACCATAAGTGGTACAAGTAATTTAATTGCCATTTTCACGTGAAGCCACTTCTGGTCCATTTTTCCCAACTTAATCTCTTATCACTTTTTTACTTTTTATGGTGATGTTCTCTATTTTCAGCAAAGTATTCTTTTATAAAGAGCACAGCAAGGAGATACTTCTTTCTGGGGAAACAAATATCTGTGGCTGCTTCTCAGGGCTGGGGTATCTCAAGTGTTATAATACTTCTAGTTTCTATTTTAAGGCTGCTTGCAGCACCAGTAATGCTGCTTTTGCTATGGCAGAGGCTTTTTCATTAATGTAGCCACTCCAGCCCCAAAACTTACTTTAGAAATGCAGCTTGTCACTGTAATCAGCACTAATTACCTCTGGAACCTTCTGCTTTCAATATACTGCATTAGTATAACAATGCCACACACACACACAAAAATCTAACACAAGGCAAAACTTAAATAGTGTTCCAGAGCAAGTGAGTCAATTGACTTCTTTAAAACTGTCAACAATCACACAGTCAGAAACAACCCTACAGTCATAGATTGATTGGCTAGATCTTTAAAACAGCACTACAAAACCAGGCTAATTTTGCTCAGCTCTGAGAACTTGCCCATGATAAATAAATTCCCAATCACACCCAGAACACATAACAGCTGTGAAAGCCTGCATTTTTTTGCAAAATGCTGTGCAGGTGTGGTAGCAAAAGGCAGCGAAATTCCGAAGGGGAGAGATTCCTGCTGGAAGTGTCTCTCAGGAAGGGAGTGGGAAACAAAACCTTCAAATGGCAAATAAATAAACAAACTAACAAACTATAACCACTTGAAAGTGTCTTTTTAAAGCTTTATAAATACTGCTGATGAGCTTAAAATGCAAGAAAACTGCATACTTGCAAGAAAAAAAACACAGTCTGAAAAAAATGTTTGTCTAATAGAGAACTTGCTTCTCTAATTAAGCAATTAAGGCTTAGCAAGGCAGATCTTATAATCATATAAAGGTCATTTTAAATGAAGAGGGGATGAAAACCACTGTTGTTAGAGAGTTTTATGAATGATCTTTTTATGATTGGTGGCTGCTGGTTTGAAGTGAGCTAAGAACTGCTTGATAGCATGTTTGGATTTTCTTCTGCTTCAAGCCAGACCTGGGCAGGTTGGGTTCCGCTCCCTGCGCTGGCATAGCTCTCACTGGAGCCTGCAGCACCAATTCCTTGATTCTCTTTCATGTGTAAATCCTAACGGACTTACACTGTGCTGAATCTCGCTCCCTGTTGGGCTGTCTTGAGCTCAGGGGTTCCCTCTCCTTATTTGAGGTGGGAAAGGGACTGAGCATAATCCAGCTCACCTCTGGGGGAGCCTGAAGCTGACCTGATGTCACCTGCTTTCTGTCTCCTTAGAGTAGAACGCAGCAAGACGAATGGGTCAGCCATCTGGCTCCCAGCTTTTAGCTACAATTCATCAAAACTGAGCATTAACTCTAAGATGCAGCATAAACATTATTATTCTGTAGACACGTCAAATGAAAAAGGAACCACTGGCACAGGCCGGGGGATCTGAACAGGTTTAAATGGATCTGATGCAATAATTAATTTCCATTGAGGGATTTGGGTGGAAGGAGAGGGATGAAACATAAAAACAATATCCACCTTTATTTTAAGTTCTTTTGACAGATGGGACTATTCTCTGTTATGCTGCTTGTGGTTTGGGTAATGAGATTAGGCCTTGCATAGCAGGAAGCAGAATTAACTTTGTTTACTTAAAGTGACACTGTCAGCTTGGAAAATCACATTTCCGTCTGAAATGCAGTGCCTACTATCATCACAGATAACCCTTGAGATCATGATAACTAAAGGAGATTAGAGGCGAAAAAAACATGCTTCTCCCTTTCTCTTTTTTTTTAATATACATATATATACTTTGTTCACACTGTGCAGTTGGGAGCATTCCCTGCAGCCCCATTGCCCAGCCAGTGCCTCCCTGTGCACCCCGCAGGCAGGACATGCAGACAGGGAGCAACAGGCTGGGGAGGAGGGGGAGAAAAGGGGATGAAAATCCAGCTGGTTCTGCCTGATCTCAGGCATCCTGGAAAAAACAAAACACCTCCCTAAAGGCAAAAGGTGTGGCAGGAAAAAATGCATTTTAAAATGTATTTAACACTGGGTACGAACAAAGACTGGGCACTCTGAAATTAAGACTAGAATTTTTAGAAGCTGATTGTTTTGAAAAGTCTCTTGACACTGGACTTTAAGCATAATGCCCTAAGTGGCTTGAAAAAGGCTGGGTGTTTTCAGTGGCTGCAGCACACACAAACAAGATGAATCCTTAGGAAGGGGAGGATAGGGAAAGGCTTTACAACAGGGTATTTCCTAAATTACCAGTTCATGCACTGGAAGGTGCATGTGTTAAATGACCAGGTTTGTATATGCATGAGGGAAAACTGAAAGGGGAAAAGGCATTTTGCATCCTCTCTGTTGTACCTACAAAACATCGTCACAGGGTTTGCGCGGACGAGAGCTTGTGCTGAAGCCTCCCAGACTGAGTGTGTTTGTGATGCTTCTCCCCCTCCTTTGCCAGCCCCAGCCAGTGACTTGTCCTTGTGGTATTTTAGATACTCGTGGCCCCTGTTAATGTTTACACATTGAGGAACTGCCTGATATCTGGCACAGTCATTACTGCTTCATGTCAAGAAGAATGACAGGTAAAGAGTAAAATCTGGACCCAGAACAGAGATGGATCCAAAATACATAAATAACCAATTAAGAGAAAAGATTAATAAAAATATTGTAACAGATCCCAATCTGCTGTTGAGTACCAATTGCCAGTAATAATCTCTATGGTAACCGAACTCTCTTCGGCCTCTCTCTGTATTCAACTAGTGTTTCATGTTTTTTTTTTTTCCCTTTCCCCTATTTTCATGGAAAGTTTTCAAAACTGGTTTCAATATTATGATATTTTCTTCTTCATGTGATAACTGAGAAAAGTATTCACTTTGGCTGTGTCAGCCTCCTAAGCAGATTTTCCCTTCCTTAGATAACTTTTCTTATTGCCTTTCTTGGTTTTTTTTTTGCCTTAGAGGTGACATTTGTGAGGGCACTTACTAGAAATTGTGTTCAAATACAAATTAGGTGAGGGAGGTTTTCAAAATGGACTGGCATTTACCCTTTCCAGCCAAGTGCTATAACCACCAGGCTACAAAGTTATGCTTATATTTCTGTTCCCCCTCCCCAGCCCAATAAATCTTGAATTCCTTTTTTGAAAATCTTTGGAAAGGGCAATGGGAGAAGTGCTCCCTCTTTGCCTTTAGAGCTCAGGTCTCTTTCAAGAGACAGAGAACAACATTTAGGTGTTGAAGGATGGTATAAAATCCCCACTGACGGTTCACATCCAGAGGTGCTGTATAAATTAGATTCACATTCTGCAACTCTTGCTCCTTTGTACAACAGCCCAAACCAAGACCTTGGATCTGAAATTGTGGAGTGTTACAGATCCAGATCTGAATTTCCTAGAGGTTGCCTGTCTTCCATCTGTTTGTATTTGGATGTCTCATAGGATATAAGCTGCAGTTCTGTAGTGTCACACATGAATAAAGTGGATAATTATAAAATTAAAAGATATAACATGCTTTTAGGGGAGATAAGACTACAATTACAGAGTATAAACAAAACTGAGTTTGATGTACAGACTGATATATTTATTCATTAAATATAATAACATAAACAAGACTATTAACTGTCATATTTTAATGATACCATACCCTGCAAAGCATACTCGGGAAAAAGTCCTATTGACTTCAATAGCAATGCCATATAAATTTAAATCATGACTGCAGTAAAACAATATGTCATCATTCTTACTCATCGTTGTTTGTTGTATGTACCCCAAAACGTTAAACAAAATACCCGTAACTCGCTGAACTGAGTGTGAGCTCAAACATTTTATCTGCGAATCTGAAGAAACCCAGCAGGGAATGCAGAAACCTGTTCCACAGATAACTGAAATACAATATCCCTGAGAGCAGAAAATGGCCCAGGCAAGGCTGCTGTCTATCCCATCTTGCCCTAGAAAACACTGGATGTATTTTTGCTCAGGAGATGGCAAAATTTGGGCAAGTGCCACTTCATATCAGCAGTGTTATGGTCAGATTCTGACCTTTTTTTAAGATTGTTAACAGTCAGCAACAGTGGAAGCCTTAGAGCAAAAATTTCTATCTGGAAAGTATGCATTAGCTAGCTTGGGGTAAGGAAAAAGCCAGTCTGGAAGGGAAAAGGGGTTTCAAGAATTCTCCCTTGTTGTACATGGCATCTGTGCCAAGAAGATGTAAAACGGGACCATTTCAAGTCACGACAATTTATCCACCCTTTGCGCGGCCTCTTTGCTCATGCAGGGCACCAGGCAGGGGAGAAGCAGCTCGTGCAAGATCTCTGGTGTGAACAGCACCAACAAGGCAATCTTCAAAGGGGACTCACCCCGAATTTGTGAACTGCGCTGAACTGTGAATTATTATGTCAAATGTTTCATTGTAAAATTCCTCATTAAATTCTTTGGCGTTCAGCACACGCTCAGCGTAACTTGAAGTACTGAGAAAACGAACGCTTACTGTGCCATGACAAAGGCCAATGGTTGCCTCTTTACTGAGCTTGATACATATGGTGAAAACATATTGACTAATTACTTGCCATTTTCAAAAACTGAAAACACTCCAAAGTCAGGCCTAAGATAATAGAACAAGACAGAGTATAAAGAATAAAGACTGGGAGGACAGAGAGGAAGAACAGTGCCAGTCTATAAGTGCTAATCCCTTGTTCAACATTTGCTTTGATATATGAATACCAAGGAGTAACACAGCATCTCACTCTTTCAAACTGCTTAACAAAAGTTGGTAAATTAACACACCTGATTAATACATCTGTTCAATGTAGAGACTGGCTGAAATATTATAACAAGGATAAAATCCAGACCAAGACTTCTCCCAGCTAGTAGTGTGATACAGCCGAGAGTTCTGGTGGGAGATCATTTTTGTTATGCTGTTTTCTACAGCTTTGCACCTTGTTCTGCTGTTTGCCAAGTGCCCCAGAGGAGAGAGAACCGGGCCCTGGTGATGAAGAGCTTTCTCACTCTGGTTTTCCAAATGCCGTCTCTGATACAAAGAGCCCCTTGCAGGAGCCAGCAGGAGCTGCTGTACAGCATCCCTCATATCCAGCCGCCTTAGTGCCACCTGCTTGCCAGCATCTCTCCCACAAGTCATGACAAATTGGTCCACTCATCTGATCAGGATTCTTCCCTAAGTAGTGGGATGAACATCTGACAAGTTAATTTCAAGGTAGCTCATGGAGCAGAAGCAACGTAAAGCTACAGAACTGTAAAAGAAAATGTTGCTGGATAAATTCTGCCAGTAATGGGCGTGTAACAGAAAAGATACTCAACATTCAAGCTCTTTGTATTAGAAGACAAGCTCTTTGTTTTAGAAGTAGAAAACATGAGGACTTGCTGAAGCTAGGCATAACAGGAATACAATTACCGCTATTAGAGTTTCATGATTATGAAACTTGTGCTGATGTATCCACGATTTAGAAATAATAGGAAATGCAATGGATGACTTCTAAAAAATCAGGGCAATTTAAAAATAATCAATAATTATTCCCTTTTATTTTTCCTTTAAATCATCCAGATAATAGAAATCAGAGACCTGAAAAAGTTAATGGCATTATTATATTGTGAAGAAAGAGTGATCAAAAGTTTGACACATTTACCAAGAAGTCCATAGTTTGTAGAAGTTCACTATTCTACTAGTTATATATTTTTTTTCATTCAAGATAAATCTTAAACCATGTTTGGAGGTTAAATGTAGTCATATGCAGAGACTAAGAGTAATTTATAAACATTTTTATTATATAAGAAAAAGTTGCTATTTTAGAAACACATAAATAATATGATGTTTTTCATAAAAGTTTTAGAAGAAGTTTTATATTCCAGCTCATAAACTAAAAATAGAACACTTTAAGTGACTGACTTTCCTTTAAGGCAACTCTTGAGCTTGATTTGATAACTACTAATAAAGTCCTAGTAAAACTCCTGGAAGAATTCCCAGTGTTTTGAACATGACCAGATATTATCCATATTGCTTTTCATTACTATTAATGTTTTACTGTAAGAACCCGGGTAGGTCATTCACAATTTTGCCCCTGTTGCACAAATATGAAAAGGTTTAAAGGAATGGCTGTTCTCCAGGGGGTGGGAAGAACCTTAATTCTTTACTTTTGAGAAACGGTTTGGAAACCTTAGAGTCCCATGGAGTGTGAAAGATGCTTTTCCTGCTTCAGTGAAGTTCCACCTCAACTTTTTCCAAAAGCCTGGGTAAACAACTCAATTCTAAATAGAAGCAATAAACGTAATACCAGTATTTCTTTTTGTTGCAACCATTCCCTGGGCAGCCGATGAGCTGAGCCGTCAGCCCTGGGCAAGCTGGGGCAGAGCCTGTGAGATGGGCAGGCAATAGTCTGATAACCAGCCTCTTTTTATAGGCTTCACGTCTCAGTCATTTCTCATTCTTTCCAATGAGGATTATTTTATTTTATTGCCATGGAAGTTTACTGGCAGCGTGTAGCGTGAGTGGAGCCCTGACTAGGCAGGAGGGGATAAAGGAGTTGTGCAAACATGGGAAGTTCTTTGAGAAACTCATTTCCCTCCCGGAACGGCCGAGATCTTCAGCTTTTTGTTCAGTCTCTAGGTACAGCCCTTACCAGCTCGTATGCAAAACTGTTAAATGAAGGCAGCTCAAGCACTGCTTGCCATGCCTGAGCGCGGCACCGCACAATGGGCTGGGAAAGCCTGAGATCGTTCCCTTTCCTGCCGTTCATATCGCTGAACTGAAACCATCACTCGTGTCAAAAGCAAGGGCTGCAGATGAAAGGCCAGTGCATTAAGACAGCACATAATTGTCAGTCTCTGAGTTTCTGACATTAATCGTTTTACTTAAAGAAGGCAGTGGAATGTGGTTTTTTTGTGTACCCCCCAACCTCGACTGACAATACACAGGAGATACTCTGGATAAAAATTAGAAAAAAATAATGACTCAAAATTTTTGCTAATTAAAAGTAATGTGTTTTCCCATTTTTTGGCAATTTGATAACACAAAACACTTACTTGGGGGCCACAGGGGGAAACAAACTGAGACGGATAAAAAATGTTTTGTGTTCATCCAAGCAAGACTATGTTAATGCACATTATCCCATTAATGCACATCAACATCGGGAATAAGCGCGCCAATGCAAGCAAGAAGCATACACTTATCATCATTTGATAACATGTTTAATGACAGATTGACGGTTGATTTGCAAATGTGAACTGGCATCAATGTTGCTAACTTCAGCTTCTGCCGCCTCCTCTGCTATGCCAGCATATTTATGTGCATAATTTGATTTCGCAGCCACACTGTTAGTACATTTTTAATATTAACTATGCAAGAACAGACAGCCGAACTTAAGTTGCACTGATGGTTTGAGTTCATTAGATTGAAAAAGATGGGCAATGATGACAAAGATGGAGATGGCAGCGCAACATCAAAGAGGCAACACTTAACAAACACACTCCATTTTGAACAAACCGAACTAACACATTTCATGTTGTCGGCTGCAGCAGAGCCCTTATGTACAACAGTAAGAAAAAAAATATGCTTCTGCCCTGGGCATACTGACAGCAACTCTGCAAGAAGCTTAGCAGGCTCCTGGACACACAGTTGTAAGATATTTCACTCATCTATTACAGGTAAAGGGCTTGATTCTGGTCTGATGTCCAAGTGACAGCGACATAATTCAGCAGACTTGCAGTAGAGTTACTCCTGATTTACACCGGGCCAAGGCAGAACGCCTGCCTGGTCCCACTCTCCTTCCTTAGCTCGCTTTTCACAGCTGTGATTCTTTATGATGAATAATAAAGAGATTTTGCTGAGAGCTCCGCTTTTGCATGCACGATGCACAGAGCAGAACTGCAAGTTCAGAAGCCCTGGGGCCTCGTGCCGCAAGGTGTGGGGTGTCCTTCCCGTGTCCCTGGAGCCGGGAGCCCAGCACCGTGCAAGACTGTGCTCCTGGTGTCTTCTTCTTCTCCAGCGATTCTGGGCAATTCAACTCTGCTCTGAAGGGAACATGTACCAGTGAGCTGGGAGGGGAATATTTCATCCTCTGCTCACATTAATGTCTGGGCATATACAGCATCTAGTATTAATTTCCTTGTTGTGCTGCAATATATAACAAATTTGAGGCAGTAGCTTTATGGTGCAAGTTGTAATTTTAAATTTTATGATACAAACTGACCATCTGCAGGAATCTGACCGTATAACCTAAGCCATTCTGTGTAGACTATAACATTAGTACATCTGAATCATGGTGCAGCGATGATTTAGGCACACAATTAGATAGACCAGCTCTCAGCTGCCTGAATTACTGCTGAACAGTCTAATAAATATATAGCACATAGGCCTCTGCCCTGCAAAGCCTTTAAGAATGTTCTTAAGCTTGCCTCTAATCAGCAAAGCACCTATTACGATTACTGTTACTCAGAGACTAGTTCTGGACCAGAAACCCATCGTGCTTGGCATGGCACAAACAGAAGAAAACCCAACTTAATGCTCAGGGACCGCTGCTCCTGAGCCCGCAACGCAGGGATGGAGAGCTGGGGTTAGGCCAGGCTTTGTTAAGAAGTGATGAGGGACATAAAGTATCAACTGTTGAGTTTAATCCTGGAAACACTGCACCCATTTGCCAGATTGGGACATTGAGTGAGGGAGCAGAAAGGGACCTGGCATCAATCAGCAGGAGAACAGGAGAATGCCTGGTACCCCTGTCCTGGTGGCAGCTGCTGAGCAAATGCCTCCTGCCAGTACGCTGATGTGGCCTGGCTGTAAACACAGCTTTCTTTATTGTCTGTTATCAATAAAAACTACATCTTCAATTGCAGTAAAATCTCTTTGTGGAGATCTGTGCTCTTTTTGAGGAGAGACTTGCACTTCAGGAAGAACTAATCCTGAGTTCCTGGTATATTCGGTTCAGGAGGTTTGTTAAGCAGCTCTGGTGGCTGGTGCTACAGAGATGAAGGCATATGACCCCCAAAATGAGGAATCTCTGAACAGAGAGGCAGCAGCACACACCCTGGGAGAGCCCTGACATCTTAGGCTGAAACGTATGCAGGTGGCTTTTTTTTTGTTTTTTAAGCTATTGATGTATTAGGGTGCAAAACCAACAGCAGACACAAGACTGCACTGTGCAAGGGGCTGTACAGAGTTCAAGATGATCTTCCTCTTACAGAGGGACCAAATAATTTCTAGCAACACAAGGCAACAAGTAGATCTTGGAAGCTTTCTCAGAAGTGAAGGAATTAAAAGAAAAAAAATATATAGGAGAAGAAGAGCCAGCAGAGAAGCAAGGCAGGCTCAGCGAGAAGTTTAGGCTTATTTTGTTGTCTTTTCTGACAGCGCTGTATCATCAGCGGGTGGCTCAGAAAGGCACAGGAGCAGCAGGGTTCCTGCCTGGGGAGCTGAGCAGCACAAAGAGCTGGGCAGCCCGGGCCCAGCAGCCCTGGTAATTGCTCTGTTAACAGCCTTGCGCTGCCTCCTCCTTACCTGGGCTTTAGCTGCAATTAGAAATAAAAACATATCCCAGGGAGAGAAAATTGTGGCCACTGCTCACTCGTGCCTGCTAATGGAGGATGGAGGTGGGGAGAGCAAGAGACAAGTGCCATTTCCAGGCTGTGAAAAGGCTCTCTCCTTTCCCAGCCCTGGCCCAGCGTGACCGCAGCATGCAGGGCACACTGTAGGGGATGGGAAACAGCTTCCAGCTCTGCATTTGCCCTCCAGATTGGTTGGGCTTCTACTGTGACCATGCACTTACTGTGCTGGTTGTGGAGATCTCCAGAGAACCAGAGTCCAGAGCACCACACGGATGGAAGAACCATTGGTTTTTTCAAGTCACAATTATCTCTGCTACTGTATTTGTGTCCTCATTCCTGCCTCGTTTTAAGTAAGTTACAATTCTCCCACTCTTGTTACTGAGTAGATGCAGATGCCACTTTGTTCCGTGTGATTTAAGCCAGTAGTTAATGTTCAGTTATAATTCCACATTTTAGACATGAAAAATAGCCTGTAATGTTCAACACAGGGGCCTCTCAACAATGATATATAATTTAAAAATTAACATAAGGACAGAGAAGGCACAGGATTTTGAACTAGGGACTCTCTCATTCAAAGGTTACATCTCTACAAGGTGAGCTAAAGGAATTAGTTGAGTTATTAAGTGGATGCCTCTGTTATGTTTTCCCAGTACATTAGCTTTTTTGCAGCCTTTTCCAGTTCAGCTGCGTTCAGCCCCAGCATGTTCAAAGTGCAAATGCTCGTGGCACTGTGTTCACACATTTGCTTTTTTTCAATGTCAAACAAACTGGAGCTTTTCAGAGTCAAAGGTCAAAGTGGAGGGCCCTTAAGAAAACCTCTTGGGAAATCATGTGATTGTTCATATGTCTTTACTGTATATAAAATCAGGCTTCATACAAGGCTTACCCTTTCCAAGCATCTTAAAACTATAATGAGTCATGACTCATTCCTGCAACACCTAAGTTATGTAAGTGGTCTTGTTAATTTACTGGAATATCTTACATAACTAATTGTTTCCAGGATCAAACTCCGAAGCCTCCAAAACCTCTGAACTCTAAAGAGCTCCTTTAGAATCTGAGAAGTTAAATCTCAACCTCACACAATGAGTCAAAAGCAGAACAAGGGACAGAACCTGCATCACCAGAATCGCTCTGCCAAGTGCAAGCCGTAAACCCCTCTTTTGACAAAGCTCAGCAATTTGGAAAACATGCAGGGGGAACTGGGAGCAAGGAGAAGGAAAAGAGCTCGGCTGTGAAGCGGTTTTGGAGGTGGCATTCCTCTCCTGTCTGTTTTCTGTTCACAATAACAAGACGTAGCTCATATCCTTGGTGTCTCCTGCTGCACTCTGGTTAACCCTGTCTCACTCCAGCACCAGCATTTATGGATTATAAATTTATTGACATTTGACATTTGCATCAGCTTTCACCTGATCAACAGGAGCTTTGGCTGCCAAAGGGAATTATTATGGAAGATTTCAACAGCCATGGGAATGCCAAAAAGGTCATTAAATCATATCAGAAAAACAATGTGTTCATAGCATTCATACATTTAGTCTTGCCAGTAAATCTTCTGGTTGATGCTTGGACCACCTACTGATGATACTCAAAGCGAGGGAGAAACAGGGAGAATCGAAGAGATGAATTAAATTAAAACCAAATGACATGAAGCCTTGCACAGTGAGATCTTTAATTTTCTACTCTATGAATCCAGAATAAGAAAAAAAACAACAAACCAAACCAAAACAAAACACAGTGGCTTGACTTTATCTAAGTTAATTCCCTCCATATAGGCAGGGCTTAACTAAATAATCCTGAGTAATGCGTGCACCCCACATTATTGCATGCAATTTGTATGTGGGAGGTGCAGGATTCAGCAAACATATGGCACATGGAAAACAAATGACAGGGTGTGCTTTTACACTCATTTTGGCTATACTTATCACTCTTGTTGATATTTTTTCCAGACATGAAATACGAGTGTAGGAACTTTCACCCTAATTTCTTTGGAAAAATACTGAGAGTTATTTTTTTGTGCATTTGTGATTTATAGAAGAAGTCCAGCGCATAATTCCTGGAATCACAGACAATGTCTTAAAAAAAGCACTGATCAAATAAACAGAATTACCTCCCCCATTGTCTTTTACCTGGATGACAAACCTGGGTCTTGCACCATAAAAAACCAAGGCCAACAGATTAGCGCTCCATAGGATTACGGAGGGAAGTGAATTATGGAACTGGAAGCCCATCCACAGCCTGTGTATGTCCAGTCTGGGATGAGCTTCACTCAAGACTGATCCACACACAGGTGTTTGCCCCCAAACTGAGTGAGCATGAAGAAACTGTTAAGCTTTGCCCTTCTCCAGTGGAAGGATGGGGTGTTCACATGAATGTAGGCAGAAACAGGCCACAGGATTGTCATATCCCAGAGAGAGTCTTCTTTGAAGTCCCTTGGGATGTAGATCAATAGGTGGGTAAAAGGCAACATCAGTCTTTTTAATGGCTCTATAAAGAAAGCTGGTAACCATGAAGACTCGGTTCCTACAGGGATCAGTGTCTGTAGCTTGTCTTGCCCACCAGAAATATGCTCAGTGTTGTGTAGCCGTTGTTGTGCTTGGAGCACTGAGGCATGTGTGGCTACGGGGTGATGGTACCAAGATCCCACAAGGAGCAGCAAAGGGCAGAGACAGAACTGGACAGAAAGGCTCTTCTAAGCCTTTTCTTGAAACAAAAGAGAAGTGGAGAGGTAGAGCTGTGTGACAGAGATATCTAGCAGCAGCTGTGCACCATACCAGGATATCAGTTGCATGTATTGAGATAGATAATTTCAGGTAATCTGTGTGGTTTATGGTACATATTTGGGTGCTTTCATTAATTGACTATGAAAACAGCAGTCTCACATCTGAGATTTCAACGGTTCTCCAACAATTTTGTCTGCATACAGACTGCTTTGGAGGTTTAGAAAAGCTGAAAGCAAACTCAGAAGTGATCAAACTAGTATTATCCATGTCCAAAAAAACAAGCTGTTTTGCCTCCTCTCAATTACTGGTCCCTGCTAGTATCAGCTCTGCAGTAAGACTGCAAGTCCTGCTCTGCACACAGTTAAGAGAGAAATCTTGTGAGGGTGGTGTTGTTATCACAACATGGGAAACTCCCAGGGAAAGCAGAACAGAGAATGGAACAAAAAGTGATGCCCTTATGTCAGGAGCTTGATATCACTTGGGAGCGATTCCTTCCTTAGCCATGTGCAAAGAGCAAGCATGAAGGCTCAGCACCACTCTGGCTGCCATGGGCTGGTTTGTACACCCTCTGCTCCCTCTCTTGGGATGGGGAACCTCCAGAGATCACCCCAAGAGGCCTCAACATTGTGCCCAAGTTTCTGCAGCTACCAGGAAGGGCCTCTTGCATGTTCTCTGGAGCTCTGGGAGCTGGGGAAGATGACATCCTTCAGGTGAAGAAGTGTCTGAACTGTGAATCTGAAGGCTGAGGGAGTTCTCTGGAATGGTACTACAACTGTCCTGTTCTTACACTCTTACACTGGTCATGGTTAGAGATAGGATGGACACAACAGAGCTTTGACCTAATGCTGTAAGGCTATTCTGACGTTCTTACCTCACTACTATTCAGCTTTATGAGAAGAGCAGAAACAAATCATAAAGAAAGTCTTAGCAGTCTTGGGCTGTTGGGCACATCTCCTGTTACAAAGGATTGTGCATATTTGGGGCTGGGGAATAGAATATGAACACAAAACATGGAAATTGTTCACTTATAGCTGGAGGCTACGGGCTCCACAGCACAGAGAAAGCTCAGCCTGGCAGTGATGCAGAGAGTGAATATCCTGACAAGGACCAGAGAAGGTCCCTCAAGTACTGGGGTTTTGGAGCTCAAGGGACTGTGAGGCACAGCGGAACATGACCTTGACCTTCACCAGATGGTGCAGAGCACTACTGGGAAAGGCAAAGAGGGGAACAATGAGCATGTGGGGCTCACAGGCTTCCTGATCTCTCTATCAGAGGTGAGCTTGAAGGCTGAACTTTTTTGGTTCTCCAATGCAGCCTAAACCCACCGTTCTCATCACCTCCAGGAGTCCTTTCATGGTTGTGTTAATCATAGATGAGCGTGGCAGTAGAAAGGGAAACTGGAGGATGCTGAGAACGCTCTGGTAAACCACACTCCCATACACTCAGCTTTCTCCTCCTGCCCTGCTTTGCCTCACAGCTGCTGCTGTGTGCACAGTTCCCATGCTGATCACCTGATAATAAATTGACAAGAGGCTTCTGGGGTACAGAGGCATGGGGACACTGAGCATCCCTTCACTCTGAGGCTTGTGATCCTCTGCAGTACAGGCTACCCAATGGACAAACTCCTTTTCCTTCATCTGTACCCCATCTGCTGTGGCAGAGCACTGAGCAAATGGTCTTTACTGGCCTGAGAAGGTGAGGGCAAGGGGCGGCAGCAGCTGCCACCACACAGACCACTCCGTGCTTGATCTGACACAGCTGCTGGAGGAGGTGGAGAGGAGGGAAACAACCACATCAAAGCCTCTCTAACCACCTCTCCTTTCCCTTCAAAAATGTCACTGCGGCACCCTCCGTTTTCTATAACAATGTTTATCATTGTTCTTCGATTGTCTGGGACAATAAATGGCTAGAAATGAGCATATATCACCAGGAAATCTCTGCCTGTCCCTTCCCCCAAGCAGTGTCATAAAAACGTACAAATTCACATTAATAATGAAGTGCATTTCCCCGAGAAGCCACTGTGTATCTCAGGGAGAGCAGGCAAGGTGGCAGTTGCTGCAGAGTTTCCTATTAAAGAGCAGAGCAAATACTCATAAATCTGATGAGGGGCCAAAGCACATGTTAGGGCTGTCTCCCTCTTAATGGAACCTTTTCTGAAATGAAAAAAATATATATCTCGATACATTCAGGGTATTCATTAGACATGACAACCTCCTTCACTCCCCCATCCTCCCTCCCCGGCTCCTGCATGTGCTGACCCCTGGCAGAAGAGCTGGTGCTGAGTGCTGCCAGGGAGGGATTTTGGAGGGGAGGAGGAATTGTTTTGTTTTAATAAAGGAATTGTGTAAATTGACTATGACGAACAAGCCCCTTCCTGGCCCCACGTCTCCTTTCTTCCCTCCTCTCCAGCAAGCTGCTGCTGTTGGCTTCGTCTCTGACTCTGATGTGCCCGCCACCCCCACAGGTGTCTGTCTGTCCATCTGGCAAGGGGAAGAACTGACAGAGCCAATGCTGCACCCCAGAGCAGGATCCCGCTTGCAGATTAGAGTGTAGGAAACCTTTCCTGCCATTTCACACCTTCAAGGGCTTGGCCAACTCATGCTTTTGGGACAACCTGATTCTCCAGATGTGGGAAGGTGGCAGAATGGAGTATGCGTCCCCTTGGCTCCCTCGGGGGCTGTGATTTTGCTACCTGCTGCAGTGTTTTCATGTTCACCTGGGATGTGCTGCCTCTTTCCTGAAGGTGAGAGTGTCTTGAAAAAGAAACACCATCACAATTATGACATAAGTTCTGTGCTGTGTGTTGCTTGCTCTGCCTCATTCCTCTTCTAGCAGGGAGGGTCCCGAGTTGGAGCCGCGCTGGTGTAAATCTTGCGCGGTTCTGCTGATGTGTGAAAATGAGCACAAAGGCCTGATCCTTCCCCAGCCAGCAGATCCTGCGCAAACAGACCCCGTTCTGAACAGAGGAGACAGGAAGAGATGGCAGAATGAGGCCTGAAGACTACAGCTTAATAATCATGAATTATCTGTTCATTATCCTAATAAATAGTGAACAATCTCTTCCTCCTTTCCTCCTCCCATAAAGCCATAGCTATAATTTTCCTCATTTTCCATCTGTGCTCCATCATATTTGCACTGAGTGATCATCCTGCTAAATTACATTATTTTTATTGAAAGGTGCTTCTGAGGGCTCATGTCTTTTCCTTTTGTTATTGATCTTTGCAATTTGATTGCCGAGGTGTAAAATGTACAAATAAGACTCAGATGCCCTTCCTTTGAAATCTCACTGGGTAAAAATGTTCTACTATAGATTATGAAGGCTGTAGCATTTAATAATATCAGACACAGCAAGGAGAAGGCAAGATTTTGATATCCTCATGAATACTGAATGCTTGAGGAGGTAGGTGCTATTCAAGGTCAGTTAAAATCTGGTTGAAATACTTAAAAGTTGCTGTTTCTTTGTGAGCAGCAGAGTTCCTGCCTTTTGGGGGCAGAAAGTGCCATATGCACTATGTGTAGACAGAGCCTAGAATCAATATGGGTTGACCTAGTGGGTTGGATGTGCTAATGCAATGTTAAGTAATCCTGATCTTAATAGGAACCTGTGGCATTCATAAAAAGCAAATAAATCTGTACTGATATATCTGTGCCAGAACATTCTGATGTGTCATCTGGCCTGACCCTGCTCTCAGTGAAGCCAAGAACACACTATTATTGGTTTCACGAGGACTATTGCTAGACTGAAAAAATGCTATCCAGGAAAACTTTGAAGATTTAAAAATGCTAAATTAAAAAAATATCCTGATATCCAATTTTGGGGAAGCAGCAATAAATATAAAAGGATTAGGGGAACTGAAGATTCACCGGAACACAACTATTTTGAGAGAGGACTGATGGGTCGGTGGGAAGTCCCTTGCTGAGCATGGGCTCTGTGTTCCTCCTCCAGCACAGCAGAAAGGCCAACATATTCCCCTTCCTACTCTCCTTTTCTCTCCTTCATGGAGCTCAGCAATTTTACCCAGTTTATCCAAAGAAAAGTCTGTTTTACAATGGGACTTCCCCACAGAAATTGTTTACTATTGAGAATTCATCATTTCCCAACAAGTTGTTGTCAGAAAAGTCCCATTTGAACTGAATAATCGAGGCTTTCATTGCAGTGAACCCTCTCATTCCAGCTGATGACCCTCAGTTATTTTGGTACATTTCTGCTAACAAAATCACGGTGGACACAAGTGCAGGCAGCTACATCCCAGCATGTCTGATTCTCCTGAAGGGGTCTCTCAGTTTGTAATGATTGTTGCTAAGAAGAAAGGAAAGATGAAGAGCAACCTAAATTCTCTAAAATATAGTTTTGGTCTATGAATTCACACAGTTGTCCTTGGCCATGTAGCACCAATATTGGCTAATAGCGAAACATGATGTTCAGAGCAGCTCCCACTGTTTCAGCAGGATGAGAAAATAAGACACACAGGAGAAAAAAATCTTCTATTTTGGTATACTTAACACATACAGTTATCTACATGTCCTATATATCATTTAACAAATTGCTTTGCAATTCTTACAGGGCGTGGTATAATGACTGATTTAAAATCACTGCATTGCTTAAACTGCATTGTTCTTCATCAAGTTGAGTCATTTTTATGTGAAGTGTCAAGCTCTCTAACAAATAACTGCTGCCAGACAAATCAAGTTCCTCATCTTAAAGCTACGGCTAAATAGTTTATAGCTTTAATCTGCTCACTGAGGTGTGCAGTCTATGACAGTAATTATAAATGCAAGGAGAAATTATAGCTGAATGCTTTAACTGCATTAGGAGCCATTTGATGAACAATCATGATTGCCTGCTCATTTTCAACAATAGAGGGCAAGTTAGTGTCAGTGCATTAGAGGATTTTCAGTTCTGCTCTGCTCTTTCTTCCATTTACCACAGAATGTCAGTTGTCTCCTATAAAGTAGAAAAAAAGCACTGTAGAAGCTTTAAACTTGATGGTTAAAAAAAGACAAAGGAGGAAACAGAGAGAAAAACTGTTCATCGTTATGACTCATTTCTTTTTTTGTTTTGCAGCAGCCTTACTTTCCAATTAGTTCATCTCAGGTAGCTGCTTGTTGACTTATTAGGGTATTTTGAAAAAGAAATCTCCCCCATCACGTCGGTAAATTTGACTCTCTAGAGACTTATTTCTATAGAAAAGCTGTAGATAAAATCACAGAGAGCCTCGGTTAGCGACCAGTTTATAGCCCATCTCACCTGACATGAAAGTCAGAAATACAATTCTGAGTCATCTCTTCTTTTTTTTTTTCCTCAGGACAACATAAGAATTCTAATTTAGTTGAAAAAATGAACAAACGTTCTTCAAAGGTATAAGTCAACATACAAATTACTTCTAATTAAAGCCATGTTTCCTAATGTTCATGGGTTTTCTTTGAAGAATAGCAATAAAACCAAATTTGAAGCGGGTTGAATGAAAAAGACTAGAGACGTCTGACTGTTGTATATTACACATCATTTTACATTATATTACTAAACCCATATCAGTTAGAAGAATTCAAGAAAACACCAAAGATGAATATAAACCAGATATATGTGCCTTTACATTTAAGAAGAATTTATAGCAAATTTCTCATAAACAGCCTCACAGAGGTCTTAAAAATAAAACCATGTACATAAGACATTTTTCTACAGTACTAACCCAGATTATTCATTTATATTTTTAATGATAGCTAACATTTTAAAATATAACCTTTAATAGAAAATTTCATTGAAATATAGAAAGCATTTTATATATTTCTGTACTTCGAGTACTTTATCCACTGTTTTATTTCCACTTATTTCCACATATTTTCTCTATTTGTATTTCTATTTCACTGCAATATTGCTGAGAAGTAAACACAAATGCACGTGCACCTTTTAAGAATCTCGGTATGCTTTGTGCTTCTTTCTAAATACTGTGCTTTCCTCTATGTTACTATTCAAATGTATACCGAACCTTAAAAATAACGTGGTAAGAATAAGTAAACTCCGAAAATCCCTGTGATTTGATATAGTTTCCTTGCAGATCCCAGGAAGAAACGATAGGAATAAACTCTGGCCTCCACACTTGTAACACAGTCAGAACTTCGGTGAGCTCACAGCTCCAAAACTGTAATAAAATCTTTACTCTGCTCTCCCAAATACCCCATCATTTCACACAATTTGTGCTATCATGCATACCAACTAAAATTATAGTTCCAGATAACAGTGCTATCACTCTGTCATTGGAATTTAAATATATTTTTTCAAAGGTAAGATATAACCTGCAACTTGATATAAATTAGAAATGGATGAGTATTTAGGAGGACAGCAATTTCTCGGTAGCCAAAGGCAGGAAGGACAGTTCCTTATTTATGTAGTTACATATCACCTGAATAATACCCGCGATGTGTCTGTGTAGGTTATTACAATGCACAAACCTCTTTTTTTTTTTCCTCAGAGATTTTTTCCTTTGTATTTGTTGCCCAAATTCTCAGAAACAGTAACACGATTATGAAGACGAGTGTTTGGTTTGCTCTTAGTAATAACACGGTGCTTTTAAGACCAAATTTGAAATATTTGTCATGTATTAAGCCACAAATGTGCCAAAATGCCTGTTATATTAATATATTTGGCAGATAGCTTTTGTTTGATAGTACCCAAATTATTGGTTTGCTCTGATACCTCTTGTGTGGAAACCATGAATGTCAGAGTCTTAACAATAATTAACTGGTGGGGAAGAAAACACAGTATGGTTTATTTTTCTTCACCAAACTCTTGTAGCTCTCTGATACTTTGTCAGGTATATTGATTTGGAGTGGCTGGATAAACAAGGAACATTTATTTGTTGAGTTCTAACATTGGGTTAAAAATGCCAAAATAGAATCCTAAAGGTATTAGCCCTATTCAGAAAACAAACTCCTTTTGAGTTAGATGGAATTTTGCTGCCTAAAATATGCAGAAAAGGATAAATCCAGTTACATGTAGACAACACGTACAAGATGTATGCAAAACCTAAATCTTATAGCACTTGGATGCTGACGTTACACTCTACAGTCATAGCTTCTATTACCCATCCCAAAGTAACCCTTTGATTAGTGGTTTAAATTATTCAAAAGTAGCCTTTTTAATGGAGCTTAAGTGATGCATAGTCCTTGTGCTGGCTCTGTACACAGAAAGTGTTTCTTAAAGCTTCATGAATATTTGCAGCAAACAAATGTGAAATCTTCACACAAACGGGTATTCATCCCCAAAGTGCTTGCACCCTCAATTAGCCAGAGAATAGCCACAATAGCAGGTGGCGTGACAACTCACAACACGTCTTTGGTTTTGACTGTCTGATGAATTCATTTGCCAAATGTTATTCAAGTAATGAACACATTGGAGAAAATCAGAATCTGCACATGATTATCCTGTGAACAGAAGCAGAGCCTGAGTCTGCTGGAGAAATTGCTGGGAATGACTAACAGAGTCTTCCTGGAAATAAACTCGTTAGAACAAAAAACTTCTATTTGGACTTTTAGTTGATGTTCTGCATATTTATTTAGATCAAGAATATTCAAGTTTGTGAATCAAGTAAAATTAAAAATGCAAAAATTGCGTGTCATCTGAACATTACATTACATGTTATAAACATCGGTTGTGGCAGTATTTCAGTTGGTGTATCTTTCAGCAAAAGATAGCGACACTAATGAAGAAGTATCCTACTAACAGGTTGTTGAAATATTAAGCTTGTAGAAAATCTAGCTGCTTCCTCAATTAAGTATTAAGCCCCTCAGGTTACACGAAAGCTTGCACTGAAGTCAGTGATGTTTATGGATCGACTAGCGCTCCCACCAACATGAAACAAACTAGGATCAAACATCTTAAAAATTAAAAAAGGAATGACGGAGAGCTAGGTTAAAATGATGTGACAAAAAAGGCCATTAACAATAGTGTTTAAGTAAGTGTAAAATATTAAAATATTTTACAAAACTGAATATCCAAATATCAACAAAAGAATAAACTTATAAACATAAACTTTTCAGAGTTATTTCTAGATTGTTGAGTCCAGGTTTGAGATTATGAGAAACTTGGAATAATTAAGATTTTGCTAATTTGACATTTGAATTGTTTCCTTTTCCCCCCTCAAAATCAGATTTACTGGTGGGTTAGCACTGAAGGAGGTAACAATCTTTTAATTTTCAGTGCTTTTTTCTTGCTTTTTCCATTCTCATTGCAAAGAGTAGCATTTCGTTGTTGCATTCCACATTGAAGTACATAGGATGTGAAACAACTAACTCTTAGAAACAAAAAAGAGTGTGAGAGCTGGGAAAACAGCTATTTGCAAAATATTAATAAGAAGCAACTTTTCTATACAGGGCAATGTGTTAAGCATTTAGCAAGTTCTCTTCTTGAAAACATTATAAAATGGATATGTACATGCAATTAGATTCATGAAGCAGGAGTACATTATGCATTTTATACTGTTTTCCTACGTTTAAGAAACTATGAATGTCTTATGAAGCCTCCTTAAAATGATGAAATTAAAACTCGCTACAGAGCATGCATACCTTAAGAGTTATTCTTCATCCACTTCTGCTACAAATTGTGAATGGTGTTCTGGTGACTTGCTGTGTGTTTTGCTTAGATGAAGTTTTACTGCATGTTTGCTCGCAAATGTCCGACAGCACAACTTACATTTGAACTTAGAGTCTGTGTCCTCTTCTCCAGCTATTGTTTCAGGAGATCTTTGAACTGAAACTCTGGAGATTTCTTGCTCTACCTTGGTTTGCTGCTCCACAGCCAGCCTGTTCATGTCTTTCATTTGGAAACCTAGATGAGATTCTAAGTGGCTAATGTAAGTAGATGGGGTTCGAAACTGAGATGCACAGTCACTGCAGTAAAAGACTGGATGTCCTTTGTCCATGTTTTTCAAAAACTTTGTTCCTCCGGTTTTCCTAAGTTGATACTTGACATTTGCCAACCAATGGCTGATGGTGGTCATAGACAGTCCAGTAAATTTTGAAATCTGCATGCGCTCTTGTGGGCCTAGATCTGATAATAAATATTTACCTTCAGATGTCTGGAAGAGGCTGGAAGCAAACTGAGCTTGCAAAATGAGAAGATGCTGAGGGTTCCAGTTTGACTGTCTGCCCTTCCTTTTATGCAGAGTGGAGACTTCTGTTGAGACATCCTCAAAGCGTCGGACATCTATTTCTAATTTCATAGATGGGATCCTTGAAGATGCAGCAGGTTTTGGTGTAGTAGCTTTGGGAAGAACTTTGACCATGTCAGCGATGTCAGACAGAGCATGTTTCTGAGGTGGAGAAGTACAAGATTGTGCTTGAGCTGACTCAGCTTTCTTGCCTTTGGATTTGGTCAGGTCAATAGGCTGATCATTGTTTTCAAACAAATAGTGCCTGGATACACTTGCAGGTTTTGGTGGGGTTGGAGCAGGAGACAAAACTGGCTTCTCCATCATATTTAGATTCGGTTTGTGGAACACAGAAATTGTGCTAGAGCTGGGGCTGGAGTTGGACTGAGGCCTTAGGGGCTCAGTGGCTTTGCCCAAGTGATTATTGAGTACTGACTGCAGTGCACTGAGGGGGTTGACACACGGCAGCTCAGACGAGTGGTTGGCAGCAGCACAGCCATTACTAAGAGAAGCTGCGGTTGGTTCCTTGAGGACCGGTTTTTCTTTTCCACTGTCCTCTTTAATTTTGTCTTCTTCTTTCAAGGGACATGGTTCTGTTTTTTTTGGCTCCACAGAGACTTCAGATTTGAGGAGAGGTTCTTTCTCGCTCTGGCTGAGCAAGGCAGGCTCAGCTTGGATGCCCTCTTTAGCATAGTCCTTTTGCACCTCCTCCTTGTCATCGGCTTCCTTCTTCACTTGAGTGCACTGGGCCACGTTTGCTGAGATAGGGACCAGAGGCATGACCTTCCACTTGGGAGCTATCGGCCTCAGTTTATTGGTGATCGTTGGCCTGATTTGCAGTACTTGGGAACCCACAGGCAAAGATGGTTTAGCTCCTTCCGAGAGCTGATAAGCTGCATGGATGCTGGGATATGCACTCCAGCTGGGTGCCCCATTTTGAGCTTTATTGATGGCTGTTGTGACAGTGTTCTCCAAGGACTTTAAAATGTCCCCACCACCCTTTGAACCATCTTCTAAATCTTCTTCTCTGAGGTACTGATATTTCATTGTAGGATCCAGTGGCTTCTGAAGAGTCTCATCATACTCTTCACTTTTTACTGCCTTCTCATCTTTGTTTGCATCATCAACTTTATCTTTTTTACTTTCTTTTTTTAGTTCAGAGGTGGGAACTATGCTTTCTGCGGATGATTTACTGGATGGTTTTGAAACTGGGCTGTCACTGGCTGGTGCCTCAGACAGCGATTGCATTTTTTCCACAGCTAAAGGATCCAGAACCAATTGTTTTCCTTTCTTTGAAGCTGAACTTGTGACTTTCAAGAAATGGCCAGTGACCATCATGTGGGTCGTGAGCTGCTGCAAGGTGTCATGGGAACTTCCACATTCCATACACTTCAAAATCTGGGATTTGCAGGCTTCGAACTGCCACGTATAGCTGGCGCCATTCTGGTAGCCGTAGCGGTTGTTAGATGATAACTGCAGGTTCGCATTCTTCTGAGGAGAAAAGGTATCTGAGAAAGACCCCGTTGTGGAATCGGGGGAACAAGGCCTGTTAACATCAAACACACGTTTCTTTGCTGGAGTGACCATTTTTGAAGAAATGGTTGGTACCGGCTCCTTCAAAGGCACTTTTTGGTAATGTTTTGTTTTTATCATATGAACGCTCAGATCTTGAAGGGAATCAAAAGAGTCACCGCAGAACATACATTTCAGAACTTTTTGTGCATCTTCCTTGTCCATGTCCTGGAAAGCCCTTTTTCGGGGCTTTGAGTAGCTGGTAGGTCTGTGCTTGTCCTTTTTATGGTTGTCATCTTGGTAGTGACCTGTCTCATTCATGTGAACCGTGAGTTCCACCAGCGTGTCGTAGGCAGCGCTGCACTGCCGGCACCGAAACCGGCTGGCGCCCGTGAACACAGTTCCACACATTTTGCTGCTCTGCCTGTAGAGCTGGACCGAGCTGAACAGGTTGGGTTTCGAGACAGGTCTGGAAGGTAAATTCTGCTGTAAGCTTTTTGACAGCGCGTCTTGATGCCAATCAAAATCAGCTTTGTTCCCTCCATTTCTGTTGTCACAACTCCTCTTTTCAGAGTTGGACAACTTGAAACCCAGCCCTAAGCCTGTCCAATAAGAGTCTGACAGTATGTTGGCATAGACCGCTGTCATTTTATCCATGCAATCGTGTGCTTCATTCTGGGCTTTGGGGTGGGTGCTGGTTTTCGGGTCCTGCGGCTCTCTAGAGCAAACACTTTTAATATCTGCCACATGGTCACTACCATCACTTAGCAGTGACTCATTCTCTGCATCCTGGTTAGAAACGTGACTGACAGGGGAATTCTGGTAACTAAAGTTCCCTTTCTGCTCAGGACCCACTTCATGTTCCTCATCTGTGCCAGTGTCGTTGCTGCCCTGGAGCTGAGCAGTTGAGTTGTTGTCATCATCATCTTCTTCCTCCTCCTTTATATCTTCCTCTTCCTTTAAATCTTCCTCCTGGACATAACCTGAAATGCAATGTCAATATATGAAATAACTTGTTAAAGGAGAATACTACAGTTCGAGCTTTCTAGGTTCAGTATGTGTTTTCTTTACCAGACTTCATTTTAATCTACAACTTTATTGCCTGTTAGTTCTGGAAGTAAAAAAAAAATAAATAATGATGTCTCTTTTTGTGAAGGTTGCTGAATTTTATTGGCAGATAATCATAATTCTTTATAACTGCCAGAGATTCTGAGTTAATAATTTTCCTGTCATGGGTATATAATTCTAACTGTCCTGTAATAGGACAGTTGGAAAATTCATATGCGAGAATTTAAAGTTTATACTAAAAGCTTCAATTCTATCAAATTGTTTTTAGCCTCAGTGAAAGAAATGGTAGAATTGGCAAGGAACAGAAGAAAATAACTGCCATAATCTTCCTGGTTCATAGCATCATCTAGGTACAGTAACCTTTTGCCATCTGATCACCTAAAAATGCACTTTAGAATGTACACAAATAATTTGTATGTCAAAATATAACATCTGAAAGCACTAATAGGCATAAGTGGAACTCTTTTGTTTACAAAAGTAATGTGCTGTGTACCATAAAAGCAAAACGTTCTTCAATAAACACAATTCCATAAATTTCAGGGCAAGAACCCTTGGAAGTTACAGAAGAGTATTAGGAGGTGACACAGATAGACTGAAGTTAACTGTAAAACTGGAAAAGCAGAACAAACTCAGAAAGATTTTCTTTGACAAATTAACTATTTATTTAATAAGATGAACTTCATACTGGAAGAGCCTTAAATTTTAAAATTACTTAGGAATTCAGTTGTGGTTTGTGTTTTGTTGTTTTTGATTTTATGTCAGCAGTAATTCTCCATAGGACATACAGTGATGCACAGGTCTCCATAGGAGATATGTTGATGCACCAGTTCGGTGCAAATGCGACGCTGCCGACCCAAGGGACAGCACTGCAGCCTCAGGACTCCTTCATTGGGTTTCCTTAAGACCAGCTCTTTGTGTCAGTTAAGCACATAAAACAAAACAGAAACACAAAACACTCCCCCCCACCCCGCAAACCAAAGCTGCCCTTAAAAATAACGAAGCAAAAATAAAAGAAAATGCTAGCATTTGTAATTGTGAAGTAACTAAAAGACCAGAATGCAACAGGTAAATGAGCCTAAGGTGTTATTTGTTTAAAATCTAACTCCTTCCCATCTTCTGAGAAAAGCCATTTTATGGCTGCTTAAGAACCTGGCTCAGTTTGCTCTCTTGAATTTGGCACTCCTGCACAAACGATGTCCTTTCAGCAAATAAGAAGGCATGGGCGGAAAAGGTAGAAGCATTTTGATTAACACCTGGACAAAGCCTTCCACAGTTTGTTTCAGACATGTGTTTCAGTTTTTCAGACTATTTGCATGTGTACCTCCCCTCTTCCAACACATTTACCATCAAGCCAAAGAGACAAACCAGAACTAGGGGAACTGTTTCCTGGATGAAGCTGCAGTATAAAAAGAGGGAAATGATGAGCTAAGGAACCCACATCAGTCACCCTTCCTATGCCCTTCCCATGGTCTTAGGACCTGCACAGATCACGCCGGCTTAGAGCTGGGCTTGGTTTTATTCCAGGGGTGATACCAGGCAGCTTCATAACCAGAGGCAAAGATAACAGCAGTGGCTATGGGCAAATGACCTGGACATCATTTTAGTGTGACAAAACAATAATCACAACACTGTGCTCTTCGGCAGAAGCTTTCAGTAAAGCTACGTATTAAACAATGAATGTTGGATTTTTTAAAATAAGCTTTTTAGTAGTGTGTTGGAGTACAGCAAATAGTTGTAGCCCCATTTACAGAGGCAGGCAGCAAACACAACAAGAACAAACTGTTCTTTTCTCCACCCTAAACTTCTTCCCTAATAACCAGATAATACTTTCCATGTACCCATTTCTGAGCTTGTATGTTTTTCAGGGGGCCAAGGAGAATGGAGGGACACGGAGGTGGCAAAAGCTCCTCCACGTCACGAGTAATAACCTCGTTAAGCAAGCGGTGCACAGTGATGAGCGGGGCTGACACGGTTCTCGCGGTGCCAGGGATTCTGCACAGCGTAGGTAGCGGCGCTGGCCCCTCGCCAGCGTGTGTCACAACGCCGAGCACATCGCACCAGCAAAACAAAAATACGAAGGGAATCCAATGAAGGAATCAGACAAAACAGACAACAAAGAGCATTCACACAGTTTTGGGTCAGTGCAAATTTGATTCTCCATTTCAGCACCAATTCTTTGAATTCTATTAACCCATTTTTCACCAGAAAGTATATTTTTTTTTTTCCTTTGGGAGATACATACAGTAGTTTCTTCCTCACAATAGCCTTTGTCCTTCTGAAAGGATTTACCAGGAGAAGCAGAAGTACCAGACAGCTGCACATTCCCCCCTATACAGATAAAATTTTCTGCTTAATTAGGCATTGACATGTTTACTATAACCTTTACAGAAGAGTAACTCGTGCTGAGAAATCCTCTTTTTCTGTGTCTGTACAAGATACAGACACAATCTTACGAAAGTGGTAAAAGTAACTTATTAGAAAGCACCAGCAAAATTTCACGAAACCATCAGTCAGGTCCATTTTAATGGCTAAGGGTTCTGGGCAGCTTTGAAAATGCATTTCAGTATCCTACTTGTAAAACCATTTTCTGTTTATTTAAATGATTTAAATTGCTCTGGGCATTTTAAGGACAGTGGAGACCTCTTCTGTGAACACAATCTAGTGTACAAGAAATGCACGTGTCCTTCCAATAGTGGTTTTTAGTGAGATCTCATTGGGCATGAAGTTTGATATGAACTGACGTAGCTATTTAACAGAAATGACATTAATTTAAGTGGACTTTGCATTATTTATTTTATAAGTAAAGGGTGTCTTAGGTCTGTACACCCGCATGCTTTAAATGCAGTGTCTGTAATAAGTAGCATAAATTTTGCACATCATACTGATGTCCATATAATAAATTGTTGAGTGACCTGTTCGCTTCCCACCAGTTCCCCCCAGGCTTATTCTGACATTCCAAAAGTCTGAGATGCTCACATATAGCTGTCATACAGGAAAGAAAAAAAAAAAAAAGAAGAAAAATAATCCAAACTCCTTTTCCCAGATGAGAATTATTCCCACCAAAATTAAACAGGCCCAGGCAGAGCTGTAAGATGGGCAACGTGCAGTCCTGGAGAAGTGGGGGACTGAGATTTCATATCCTGAAGACTGGACAAAACCCAGGAGCTTCAAAGCATTGAATAGAAGCAATTTCTGGCTTCCTAAATGGAAATACAACATTTGGTTTTAGTGCTGATTGATCCCAAGGTAACGTATTTTAAAATCATGACATCAGTAAAGATAATATTATCATACAGATAATAATCATAAATACAATTCTGAAATGTTTTAACTTTTTAAAGATTTCTCCCTGTGCCTTCGTGATTGGATTCATGGTGAATGAAGAAATCTGCTACTCCAGGACAAGGATTGCAACAAACAGCTGGTTCTTTAGTCTTCAAAAGATAACATTTTCTTAGATATTTCTAGGATATTTCTACAGACTCACTAAACAAAAGTAGGTCCATTTAGTACACCTGCAAAAACATTTTTTGAACTTACGTGTCTAAAACTCCTCCCACATCCACCTTGAAGCCCTGACCCTGCTTTGCAGACAGCACTGAGCCAAGTCCCACTGATGCTCAGTCCAATATTGACTTTCAGGCCCCCATACCCTTGACTAACTGGCAGTTTGCACCACGTTATACATCACTTCTGCCCTTGAACCGTAGAATGTAAATACATCTTTTTTTTTAAGAAAAAGGTTTTCTGACTGTTAACTTTTCCAACAGTGGATACAATTTTCACTCAAATTTGCTCTTTTTCCACATAGAGAAATAGTTCTTAAAAGACATACATACATGTTTCTTTCCAAGACTGGAAAATTTCTTTTCTGCCAAGAAAAGGGACAGTGAATCATTGTCCAGAACAACACTGCTAATCCATGTAAAATCCATGCACCATCTGCACTTCTTCATATATATATATGCCAGTTTTACTTGAAATAACATCATTAGTAGAGCAACCTTGCAGCGCTATAAGGTGATCTTGTTTCCTTCTTCTCTGGCTTCAGCTCAAACATCTTTTTGTGTTTGGCAGAATCTGCTTCTTTCTCTGAAATATTTCATGCAGATAATGGATAATGACCACTTCTCATTCCTTCTTCTCAAAAATGTCTAACCGCGTTAGCTCTCCAAAGACAAATCTTAACCTGGCTCTTTGTACAAGTTCATGGCTATAGATTCATCCCAGCTTGAAAATCAACTGAAGAGATAAATTAGCAACTGAGGAAAACAAAATCCCTACTCTGTTGCATAACTCTTCTATTAAAGACATTTTGGAATGTAACCGGACTGAAACCAATGTAGCGCTCCGGAAATGCAAGGGGAGGTTCATGGAAAGAACTCTCAAAACATGAAATCTATAATACAAGGGTGAATTGGCTCATTTCAGAGCTTTAAAGCAATGTTAATAATTTCTGTACCAGGGAAATAACTTCGTGCTAAGTTCTGCAAGATGGGAAGAAAATGCCGGGAAAGGTTTCCATTCGCACTAGGGAGGGAGCAGAGAGCATCGGCCTCTGAATCTGGAGCTTGAAAGAGGGTCTCTGTCACCTGCTCCAAACACCCCACTAGTGTGAGGTTTATTCCTAAAGCCACAGGCATCCTCAGGAAGGTTTTAAATGTTCTCAAAACCTCAGAAAAGGCTGAACATGCTCCATTGCCTCTTTTCTGGGAGGCCAGTTAATGGCTTTGGATAATGGGAAGGGGTTTGCAACCTTTGCTGCTATTTCTGTTTTACTGTCACATCCAAATTCATTTGGCACTGTCTCAGAAAGGAAGTTTCAATCACCGCCCTAGTGATGCAATTTTGTGTCCAAAACAACTTGTCATCCCAAATGAGGATTTTGCCTTTTTTCTAGACATTTCTTTTTCAGATAATTATAGCAGCTGATCCTCAGATGTGAATTAGTGCCTATTGCAGAGTAGGAAAAGAAGCATCCCCCCCGATCCACTGCTGGGGACAGAAGCAGCCTCTGCGGTGCCACGGCAGCTTTGGAGCGAGGAAACTTGGAGCAGCGTATGTCACAAGTGAATTTTAACGCGCAAAGGCAATTCCATGGAACCATAACCATCATTTATATACGATGCTGAAATGAAGCAATTTTGGGCTTTCATTTTGTGGTACTCTAATTAGAGTTGTATTATAAAGTTTTCTATTAAAAGTCCAATTTCCTACTGGTTAAGAAGGCAAAATACCCATGAGTTTCAGTGGGACTTTCAGCAGCACAAAGGAGAACAGATTATGTCTTGTATACATTGCACCCTACACAGTTATGAGTCAAATGAAAACGATCAGTGGCTGGAAACATATGCGCAGGGAACTGGCTTGTGAGTGACCCATAAACGTGAAGCAAAACCAATATTAAAAGAGGAAAAAAGCAAACAAGCAAACAAGCAAACAAAAGCAAGACTGAAAAAAGGTGAGCTGATGCGCTCTGCTGAGCTGAGAGTCCATAGCAGGGGCAGAATAATTATGGAGTTTTTCTCTTGAATAATTTTCCTTAAGGATGATGTTGTTTACATAGTCAGTTCTTGCACTGAAAAACAAACAAAGAAACAAACAAAACCAACCAACCAAACAAAACCAAACCAATTTCAGTCGTATTTGCCTTGCTCTGGCTTCAGTCAGTCTGAATGGCTGAACTGGCAAGTCCAGCTGCAGAAATGGATTTAACCATGTTCAGAGCCAACAGCTCAAGGTCCTTACATGAGGGCTTACGGTGCAAGCGACTCATTTGCTTTTGGTTAAAAACATTTCTGTTTGTTATTTTCTACAAAGCCCTGGAACTTACAATTTCATTGTTTCAACCAGCTGAAGGTGTTTGATATTCTCCAGATTGTGTTTTCAATGTATACACCTCTAACAAAAGATACAAATTGTTGCATCACTTGATGGCAACAACTCAACCTTCCTAACCTGTGGCTGCACAGGAGCAGCTGCCCCCCAGCCCCTCCATCCGTGCCCATCCCGCATCAAAACCCTCACAACCCTCCTCGGGTTCTTCTCTTTTCTCTTGTCCTATTTATTGCTGTAGAAAACAGCTGAGTGGCTTTGTAAATATATACATTACCTCATTTAAAATCCAAGTTTCAAATGATGTTTTCCCTCCTTCGTTATCCCAGGTTGCCCTAAATACCAATCTAAATTTCTTGAAATGGTACGAGCTACCAATCAGAATCACAAAAAAATGTATATCTCTATAAATTGAAATTGTAATGAGTCTTACCAGTGTATTGCTAGCACTTTGGTTCATTTGATATGAACTTTGTTTTTTTAAAGTACCACATGGTAAGGCTTTGAAACTTCAGTTTGTAAAAAAAAACTGTAACAGCCTTACAGCCTTTGAAGTCACTACTGATATAACTCTGAACAGATCCATTCAAGTTCAACTAACATCAGACAAATGTTTAGTGTATCAGAGGAAGCCACAAAAGCAAGGATTTCATCAATATTTCACAACAGCCTCAGGGAAACTGTAGATTGCAATGCTGTAGGGCAGCTAATGGAATTACACACAAGGGTTTTGTACATTTAAAATAAGCAGCTACTAAAAAAATTACCCTTCAGTTTGATAGAAACTGTATAAAACTGCAGATGGGAAACAATTAAATAGCCACCAACATTTATCCATGTCAGCCTGATAAGTCATTTAATAACAGGTATTTCTTCTTTTTTTTTTTTTTTTTTTTCCTGGTAGGGCAATAATAAAGATTAACATTTATGAAAAGTAGCATAAAATATAGTACAGCCAAATGAATAATTAAAGATGCTTCTGAAGAATTTGTTTGCTATTGTATGGCCATGTAGACTGCTCTCCAGTAATGAAGCACATTTATATTAAATACAATTATAAATAGAAAGAAGATGAGGATCATGTTTATGGTCACTTGCTTTTTATCCTAAAAAAAAAATGAAAACTTTGACTCATTTTTATTGAATCCATGGCTTATCTCATGGACAGCGTTTCTTTACAATATATTCCCCTCGAAAAGAGTTGGGCCTTGGTTTAGAACGTACGTGGGGTGCACTTGAAGCTGGACATATTAGATGTAATAAATAAACCAGTGCAAGATCGACACATTTCCTGAAAGGCTCTTGGTCAGAGTGAAGAATTCTGCCTATGAAAGCACAATGTTTATTCTAAAAATAGATCCATGTAATCATATTCCTTTTCATTACTATGTTCAATGTGTAAAAATCTTGAAGTACTGGCCCTTCACACAGTTGGTTTTGAGTGTGTAGGTATGATCTGCTACTGTAGGAAATTACTATTTCCATTAATAACTGATGCTTGTTCAGTGTACTGAATAGCACTATGTTAGAGACAAATTATTTGATTATGCTGTTTAAAAGGCTGCTTATTTCTTGGCCTCTCCAATTCAAAACAGACCAGCTTGGCTAAACACAATAGAGCACCCAGTCTCACACAGAAGAACTTAAGCCCCAATTCCAAAAAGCTCATAAACATGTCAAGTTTGTCACATTTGGGGGAAGAGCAGATCTTTTGGCTTATCTGCCATAAAGAAAGGCTATGGCATGATGATGCTTCACTGCCGTAATTACTTAATAATCAATTATTAATATGTAAACCAAAGCAGCCTGATTTCAGTAATGGGACCAAGGATTAAATGAGTCAGCCTTGATAAAGTCTGCCAAGTGGCTGAGACAGGCTCAACCATCAGAACTCCAGCACTGGCCACTGATTGCCAAGGTGGCCTCTTGCAGCTCACACAGGGTCAGTTCAAAGCTCTGATGTTTTTATGGATAACCCCCATGAACAGCCCTTTTCTCTTCAAAATCCTCCCTGCCCATTGAACTGCAAAATGCTGCTGCTTGTACACGTTCTGCAGGAGCACCCTGGGAGATGCATCGTGCTTGTACAGTGAACGGAAAATCTAGCGCTGCTTGAGCGCTCAGCTTCACGGTCCCGGGATGGGCAGAGACGAAGCCAACAGCACTTCTTCCCTGTAGTTCTTGAAGTACAGAATTCACGTGCAGCAAAAGAAGCTGCAAGAAACGCAAGCTCCTTGCCATAACTGGTTGACTAGGATTACAGCCCATTTTAAAAAAATATTTATATGGCTTTAAAATTACACTATTATTATCACTTTTGTCTAAAGAGCAGTGGGCCTTTTGATTTTCCCTTTGGATACACAGCCATATTGCAGCTCCAGTGAGATCTCCTTTAAGCCATACTTGCCAGTAACACTCATAAATCTGTGCTGGTTACTCATAGCTGGTTAAACCATGGCTGCAGCATCATTTGTCACTTAACGTCTTGTTAGATAAGGTACATAAGTAGAAAGTGGGAGTATAATGAAATACATCTTCCTCATCTTCTTCCTTTGTTTTGATCTTGTATTTCAGGCAATAAAAAACTGCAGAGTTTTGAAGTGTGAATTTTCACTTGCTGGGATTTCAGCATAAAAGGGACACTGGTGAAGAATACACAGATCATCAACTGTTTTATTTCCCCTCTTTTATTTTCCTTTCAGGAACATACTGTTGCAAATGTTGGTCCAAATGAATAGTCTGTTTCTTTTGTGACAAATATTATGGCCAACAAACATTGACTTTTGACCATTAGACATCCCTGCACTTATAACCACATAACCATCAAAGCACTAAACCAGCATGAAGGTCATTACCCCAGACCGCATCTTACTTCGACTAACTTCTCAGATATGTAAGCAATAAGCAGTTGCAAGAGATTGATATGATACTTCGTGAGTAATTTGGATGAACTATAACACTAACCCAGTAAAGTATTATAATTTTAAATGTGTCCAGAAAATAATTGAAATTCTGGTTTAGCTTCATCATAATGCACAGTGCCGGGTATATTTAACAGCTGACTAGTTTAGCATGAATATTGCTTTACAAATGAGGTCATATTGTTTTTAAGAAACAATATTGCTATCAACCATGTTTAGGAGGAAAAGCAAGAGATTATGAGTACACTTTTAACCTTTCTGTCTCTTTCTATATCTGTTTACTGTGTTGATTTAGGTGCTCGGTGTTGTTTGAAGGCAAACATGGAAGGTTCTGGCATTTAAAAGAGATCCAATAATGAGCAACTGGCAGGCAGATTCTTTCTTATTATTACTCTGTCACAAAATCTCTGTTCTACATCACTCCATCTTTGATAGACCAGTCAAAGATGAGAAAGGTCAAAACATCTCTTTCAAACATACAGTCTGTATATGCACAACATCATTCCTGAGTCACACACAACAGCCAAAATTCAACCCATGCTGTGGAAAACAGCAGAGTCCAGAGGTGCTGAAGTTTCATTAGCGAGAAGGCTTTCCTTTGCCGGCACTGATGCGGTCTGGGTCAGAGCAGGATCACGCACTAATTCTAGTCCCCAGGTTTCTTTTTATCCCTCATGCTGTTGTCAGAATGAAGCCACCTGAAAGGGTATTTAATATATACAACGCGTCCACCTGCATGATGTTCGTATGTTTCTCTACCCAAGGAAAGGGGGCACCCAGAGGGCCTGATCCTGCTTTTTGCTTCTCTTTGCAGTCAATGGTGAGAGGGCACCAGCAACCGGGACAAGAACCAACCTGCAGTCCATTGAAATCTGTCTCAATGATGGCAATAACTCCTTTAATGACCTGTCCAAAATCCTCCCCCTGGAGAGGCACGGCCACAGCTGTGCTGCTGCTGCCTTTGGTAGCATGAACTTGCAATCCTTTTTTCCTGAAGTTTTGGGGTATTAATATCCCATCACTCTCTCAACGGATCAGGCAAACATCAAGCAACTTTACTCTTACTATTGCAATTTTATTAATGTGTTGCCCACACCACCGATACTACACTAGAAAAACCTTTTGCCAATATGGAATGAAAGTCTTCCTGCCCCAAAAAGCTCCCAGTTTTGATACACTCCAGTGCTTTCCTTTCTCTTTGCAGACAACCTGGGATGCTGTCCTACTGTTTCCTTGCAGATATGAAGACCTATTAATAGCAAGAATACTAATAATTATCACTAGTAAAATTAGTACTGTTGGTTCCGTTCTGCAAGAAACTTGTGCAAAACAAATCAATCCACGTCAAAAGGAAAAGCTTCTAATTGATATGGAAAATAAATCTAGTTTCCAAGTATCTATCACGATTACTAAAATAATGGAATTTCAAAGAAAAAAAAAAAAGCTTGAAACACAAATCTTAAGCTGTATTCTTTCAAATTGTGTCTCAAATGATCCAAGGAAGGACTTAGATCCAGGGCCAGTACACAGATAATTTACAGATCATAATCACTAATCACCACAGTCTCAGTGTTGCATTCCTGCTCTGTCCTAAGCGATAACTGAAATTTGTCATATGGGACAAAGTGCAAAAAAAAGGCAGCAACAACAGGAGGCTGCAGCTGCACAGGATCAGCTTTTCCTGAATCTCAGCAAGAAATAACAACTATGAGTTATGGTAAAAAAATCCAATAATCAGAAAGGTCACTTACTGACAGAAACGACTTCTTCAGCACAGGTATCATGGTGCAACCACTGCTGAAGTGAGGGACCTCACTGGGTACACAAAAGCCATATATTATATCCATCCTAACTGGATTTAAGGCCTGCGGGAATTCACAAAGCAGTCTGGCGGATCAAAAATCCAGATTCTAAAATCCTTTAAGAGCTGGAAGAGCAGATTAACCATCTCTACTATCCAACTCCATAACAGAATAAAAAAACTTTATAAACTTGTCCACATTTTTTTTTTCCGGGACCTCACATAGATTTGGAAGGAAAAGCAACAGAGAGCATCTGACCTCTACCGAATTACACCTAATACTGACTTTCTGAAAAATGAACTGTTCTTCCAGGCAAGCCTAAATATATATATATATAAAATATATATATATATGTATATAATATTTTTAAAAGCACAATTAAAAATGTTTAAAGAATTAAAATATATTTATTGCTGTTTCTAGTGATCACATGGGTAAGTGCAGACAAGAGCTTGGGAAGAAAGGTCCAGGGAATTTTCAAGTATGCTTAAATACACACAAAGAGCAAAACTACTCCATTTTTATTATCATTCCTCGCTCTTCCATTTCCCTGCCTCCCAGGCATCAGCAGGCAGTTGGGACACCACCTTTCAAGCTCTGCACTTCTGCAGAGGAGCAAACGTACCTGGGATGTTTATTAAGGCATCATTATATGTCTGTGTGGCATCATTTATTTCCTATGGAAGAGCCCGTGCCAGGTCAAGTTCAACAGTTTGAGCAGACCATTCATCAGGTGGGAGCAGGTGGCAGGGGCGGTATAAGAAATCGCTCGCAAAGGAGTACAAAACGGAAATGGATGGAAGTGGAAAAGTAATAAGAAAGTGATCAGTGAAACTAGGAACAACAGAAGATAAATCAAGCGAAACAAGTGCAGAGCAGAGTGCAGTCCAAGAGGGTGTCCTTAAACGTGAACAGGGCTTTAACCTCCGTGGCAATAGGTAAATCCATGTACAACGCTCTTCCTCGAAATTCTGCTGGGAATTAGGAGGATGAACACAGCAGGATCTTTATCTGGGCATTCAGAAAGAATCAGCAAGAAAAACCAGTCTACTTTCTTCAAATTGTAGAGGAAATGGATGCAGAGACCATTTGGAAAATGAAAGATTGCAAGGGATTTTGCACATTACATTTACATCCATGTTCAAACTGTGTTTATATTGTGAGTGTGTTACAAGATCTGTACTTATATTTCACTTAAGACACCTGAAGAAATGACTGAAATAATATAGAACTGAAGAGTGAAAAGAACACAACAATAGTAACAATGGGGAAATGTTGAACAAGAACCACTTGCACATTAACTTGACCACTTCTTGAATTGAAACCCACCAAATAACTTCACCGAGGACTGGACTTCACACCAATAAAATCCTTTTGCTATCAATAATCCAATTAGTGATGACAAAAACTCTTGTGCACCTTATCAAACACAGATTGCAGACTAACTGCTGATAATGTGAAAATAAAACTCGCAATTTTGTTTTCTTTTTTTTTTTTTGGTATCAGTGAGAGTTGTACAAGCTTAGATCTGCAGAGCATTTTTGATAATCCATGTGGATACACTGGCTATGGACAAGAAGCCCAACTTGATTTGCTAAGTAGAGAAATTCCTTCGAGATTTTATGGGTAAAGTTGATTTGGAGCTATAAAATTGAAGCATTTATTACAGACCAGAGGCCAACAACACTTCATTACAGACTATCTAAACACTTCTAGTTTATCCACTAGGTTCAAAACCAAGCAATAATTCCCTTCTAAAGCATTTCTGACTGATTGTCTTTCTACCTGGAATAACACCTGAAAAAAAAAAAAATTAACGTATTTATCAATCTATGCTAAAATTCATGAAGGCAAAGCACATCACAGGTCTAGTTAGTACCAGCACAAGGTTTGTCTTGAATGACTATCAGTTTGCCTTGTCTCCATGGGTTAAGTACTGTACGTATCCACCAATGCACAGCTGTAATTCGACTAGTCTGTATTTGAATGTTTGAGTTTCTGAGTCTTTCAGCATGTATCGTACTGCCAGTTCATTGCTCCTTCTATGCAGCCAGTTCCCTCATCCTAACTAGAAATCTGTTGCACAAAGAGAGAAAACCATTTTTAAAATGAGAAGATTCAGAGCAGAGCTGTGACACCCGGGAGCGGGGAACCTGTAGGATGCTGAAAGAAAACTTCTCAAGGTTTTTCCCTACAAGGTCGGCTCATTTCAACCAGCTCTTGGGGTCCACCAAGCTTCCTATGTTGATGGAATAAGCCTGACTCTAACCTGGAGTGTGCTTTGCTCATAATTGGGCTTAATTTCTAATAATTTTTCAGATGTTAATGGCACATTAACTTTTCCATATACAACAGGCTAAATTTCTTCCTGGTGTAACTCTTTGGAAGCAAACAGAGTTAGGCAGGGGAAGAATTTGCTCTGTGTTTTATTTTCCTTGGCTCTTTCTGTACAGAACTTCTTGTTGCTTGTGGATTTTTTTTGTCTGGTGGGTATACACACAAACACACACACATCTATATTCATTTATTGCTGCCAACAAGAGTGGAAGTAGGAAGTGCCTACATCCTAAACTCCCTAACCGTGTATCCAAAATAGGAGTAACTCTAAAAAATTCAGTCGTGGAACTTACTCAAAAACCCTCACACTCATGGCAAATAGCACAGCTACACTGGCTGGTGTTCTGGATGACCTGAGCATTTCTCCAGCAGAGCCCTTCTTCCTCAGCTTCTACCGGATAACTTGGGTGATTCCTTAGCAGAGACTGATGTCCAGTTGCAAGCCCAGCCAAGTCCTATGGAAATGCAATCCAGTTCCAGCAAAGAAATGTTTTTTATTAGCTCCCTTTTATAGAAGTCAAAATGTTGCCCATTACTTTGAAAATTAAACAGTGTATTTCACTTCACCTCCTCCATTATCATTGATCTAAAAAGAATGAGATGATTTCTGATATTATTTCCCAATTTGTTTGTCCTCATGCGATTGAGAGAAAAACCTCTCACATGAAATTCGTCTTCCTCCTGAGTCCTTTCCCAACACAATTTATTTTCCCCAACCAGTATAAACTGCCTCAAAGTGGTTTCAGCACTACCTGTTCTTCCTTCCTCTATGAGCAGCCACATGTTTTACCTTGTCTCCTTGATACTGGTGAAAGTGCTGGTGTTAGAGGAAGCAGACAATTAAAGGTCAAAAATTCAAGTGTTTTTCTGTTCCACCCTGTATAAATCTGTTGCTGTCAGAGAGAAGCAATCATGCCTGCAAATGCACTTTACAGGGCTGAGAAGATCTGTTTCTCAACTTAAACTATGTAACATTTAAATATCAAAAACTTTGTTTTCTAATGAGGGAAGTATTGAGAGGGGAGAAATGAATTATATGCTTGATGTATACTGAAGGCTGGGAAAATTAAGGCCATTTCCCATGGTGAGAATGCAGTGATTTCAGTTTGTGAGAGTAAATTAAACCTTTGGGAGAATTTGTCTTCCATTAAATTGAACAGCTAAACAGGCACAGAAGATTTTAATGTCACCACCAACAAACCCCAAAGGTTACAAAGAGAAAAAGAAGCACTGTTTTCTTGTTTGGAAGTTCTCTGTCTCCCTACCTAGGAAAAATGCAAACTGTAAATGTATGTTGAGACACAAAGACTCTTAAAGATCATAATTCCATTCCTATACCATATGCTATTAATGTCTGTCAACACTGTTTAGCCAGCAACTGCTGACAGAACCATATTTGCTATCTAAATACATCATAAATAAATCAGTAATGAACTGCTTTAGTAAACCTTCTGCACTGATTGGAAATACAGATCGAGTAAACAAACTCTGGGGATAGCATTTTGCAGCTAGAAGTATATACAACTGTTTAATGTCAATGACAAAGTCACTCACACCTCTCTCTCCGGCAAGACACGGGGCGGGTGAAAGAAAATCATAAGGATGGCAAAAGTGTTTAATCAATTGTCGCAAATGTACCTGTCAGCATTCATCATATTACCTCTCCTTATTTTTTACCTCATACAAATCTCAGAAAAGGGATTTCCAGCAGGTAGAGCTATACAATAAGCCGGTGACCAAATCAGACCCCTCGGCTCAGTCGTGGTCTCATGAGCAGGGAGTTGGTCATCCAAACCCAGCCAAGGCCCACGGGCTCCCCAAGTCAGACCTGCCATGGGCAAGCACAGGCTCTGCTCACTTCTTGGCAAACAAAAGAGCACTTTTTGTCTTAAATGAGTCTTCTAGAAGCAACAGCACATGCTCTGCAGCAAATAACCAAGACCTAGGACTGAATCTCAAAGTGGCTTCCTGGCTCTGCTGCGAGTTCACTAACAGTTTTGAACTGCAGTCTCTGAGTGCTTTTTGAGGTAAAATGGATGGGCATTTGTGCCAGAATTTGACTTTGAGATATGGAATACACTGAAATAAAAAAACTTCAAGTACTTTGTGGATGTGTAAGAGAAAAAAAAGCTCAGAAACATTCTCTTATTTGCTCAAACAAACCTACCAAAAGTTGCCTGGACAAAAAGCAACAGTTTGGGGAAGAGAAGCTGGAACTAGAATTTATCCTGTGAATGGAATATTGAGAGATGAATTAGTAGCAATGTTGACTGTTAGACTTAAGAAAAATCTACTAGCACTAGAAATTTGTAACTGAATAAATATTTCTAGTCTTCTCAACTCTTTTCTGACACAGGTTTTTTGAAAGTTATTTTCTGACAGCTTTCTGGTAATTAGACACCACAGATTTATATTGGAAGAACAGTCTTAATTAAGACTGCAGAGAGCTGCTAAAATTATAATTTCCTCTCTGCTATGTTTTAGCAGCAGAACTTCTTGGAGATCCCTGTGGGATGAGACTTTAGTCCAGAATAAAACAAGTGCTAATTTATCATGATGCTTGCAATGGGTGATATTTTAAAAACCAGATTTTTTCTCCTAGATGGAGGATTAAAAGTTTTTCTTAATCCCATCAGACAATTAATTCATCCTTTGCTTCTGCCCCCCCCAAGTTACTTTCAGTTCACAACCCGAACGCTGTGTAAAATGTGGAAAAGAGCTGTTTAGGGATTCAGCTGGTTGCCAAGGCTCAGAGCAGCGGCAGGTGTTACTCTTTAGAGCGGGGATGAGCAGGGACCTCCGGCAACACTGGGCACTGTCTGCCCTCAGCACAATAAACCAGGATCCGTCACCCTGAACACACACATGCACAAACACACACACACACACGCACACACACACACACACACACACACGCACACGCGCACACACACACAGACACACACATCCACCTTCCTCTGGTGCTCTGCGTGTCGCCTTCACCTGGAGTGAGGTGAGCAGCTGCTAAAGACCGAAGCGTAAAAGAGCCTGGGTTAAAGGGAGCATGGGTCTGTGAGGGAAGAAGTGTAGGATATTACCTTCCAATAAATCGAGATATAAATTTAAATTATGAGTACCTTAAGAAGACTTGAGGTTCATGCAAAAGAATACAGTGTAAGAAAAGGTTCCCTCTGGTGTCATTTGTTTTTGTGACAAGCTGCAGAGATTGCTGGAACAGAAGAAGTCCCAAGCTCCTAAATACCATCTCAAGTAGAGTTCATGTAAAAAAGAAGAGAAGCGGCACCGTCTGGATGATAAACATTCATATTTTACAACCTTTCAGTTTATTTACTGATATATCTTTTTCTAACTGTATTTGTTGTTTGTATCAGCTTGCCTAGGCAAAACAGAGCCATACATAATTCAGGGATAAAATTGCCATCAAGTCACTGCAGAATCTAAACAAATAGACCCCAAACATATATTTTTCATTAATAACCCTCCATTACCAAGTTCCAACACTTTGAACTAAAAAAAAATAAAATAAATAAAGCAGCAAGATAAAAAAAGTAAGACACCTCATTATTTAATGCCAGTCTCCCTGGCTTTGTGCTCGGAGCAGGTGGAGACATTGTCTGAAAAGTTAGTGCTTAATGTGACCTGGGAGCCACGGCGGGGCTGGCGGGGAGGACACGGAGAAGCAATCAGCCACTTGGCCAGAGCTGTCACCAGCCCTCAAGCCTGCGAGACAAGGCTAAGTGTGGAAGCTCCCATGCCACTTACACATTTCATTTTTCGCTGTCTTCCTGTCCAAAAAAAAAGGAAGAAAAAAAAAATAGAAAGAATAAAGGGGAGGGGTGGAGTGGGCAAAAGGAGAGGGAAGAACTGTTAATTTACAAAGCTGAAAATAGCAGCTGCTAATGGGCTTTTGCACTCCTCCTTTAGTCACTGCAAGGTCATGATCAGAAGTAGCCCATGATTGATTCCAAAGAGAAGCTCAGCTCTTCATGTCTGTAATGGGCATTAAAAAATCTGAAAGGAGCTCAAAAGGGAAAACAAAAAGTGACATATTTTATGGAGCCCTGAAGTCCTCCAGATTTGCAGAATGAACTTGGACGGTGGAGTCTTGCCCTGTTTTTTTTAATTGTCTCTCATAATAATTATTGCGTTACAAGGAACAATTAATTGTATAGATTAGTCTAACTTCATCAATTTTATGGCCATTTTATTGCTATTTCTTACAGCTCTGCAAAGAACAGCCCTCTTCTTCCGTCCCTGTGTTGAAAGGGTTAAATGAGATGAGTGACAGCCTTTCTGCATGATTTACAACTTCGAGCCCTGTAGTGAAACCAGCGCTTGATGGATGATCCTGAAAGACGGAGACTAACCATAAATCATGTCTTTGAATCATTGACAAAGATAAAGGAGCGAAAGAAAAAGCACTGGCATTGACATTCATTCTCCCAATAATGTACATTGACTAGTTACAATACAGAGCCTTAATTAAAAAAGCGAACTCAAAGTAGTCACCTCAGTGTAGGGAACACAGCGCTCTGGAAGCCTCATGAAAATCACAAATAAAAGTTCAAGCCACATCCATGAGAGGTTTCCTCCTTGGGAAACACTCGGATGTGCACTTGCCACAGACCTGCACTGGGAAGTAAAGCTGATGAACACCGGTCTTCACCCCCTCGTCATTTAGCATCTAGGCTTTTTTTTGTGTGCCTGTACTGAATTTAATTTGATTATTGTTAGAGCAGAATGCCCAGGCAAGGTGAGAGCCTTGTTGTTTCAGGCACCGGATGTTTTATGCTGAGATGTCAGTCTGGAGAAACAAAACGAAACGCTGTTGTCTCTGCCTTATAGAGAACTGAGGCATCAAGAAATACAGCAACTTGTTCAGGGCCACATGGAAATCTGGGCTTGATGAGTTTGTGAAAGGGGCACACGTTTGTGTATCATGAGAAGCCTGTGACAGAAAGGTGCCAGACCTGATGGGGAAGTCTGTCCACCTAATGTTTCTAAATTTAGGTCTAGATATGCATGTTAATGCTTCTTCACTGTGCTTAATTCTGTAAAAGCAAAGCCACAGACTGGACAAGTTCATGTGCTGATGTTAGCTGAAAGCAGGGGTGAATGGACTCCCAACTTTCCCAAGATTTGGCTTTTCCTGAATCTTCCCAGTTTGTCAAAATTCTTCGAGTTCCTCAAGCATTTAATCCTCATGGTTTAAAGAAAATATTGGGATTACACACATGGAAAAACTCAATTATAAAAACAAAACAAAAGAGCACAAGCAACGCTAAGCAGGTTTTTGTAGGTAAAGGAAAGCCCCTTCTACCAGGGGAAACTCCATGAAACACCTGAGAAGGCACAACCGGGCATATTTCAGAAGGCACAACAATAGTAATAAACTTCCTTTCTGTATTTGCATATATTATTTACCATTCTTCCCTATGTTATCTCTGCTGGGCCTTAGCTATCCATTTTCTACTTTCTTCAAGTGATTATGAGTATTCTTATAAGCATATGCAGCCTAATCTGTGCAGAAAATCTAAGGGCGTTACAAAGTTTGAGCACTCTTTCACAGGCAGCAAACCAAAGGAAGTACATTTCTAAAATTATCTGGTGATTTTCAGCTCCTTACTTAGAATTTACAAATTTCCTTCAGCATATTATTTGTAACTCAAAATGTTTTCTGCAAAAGATTCTTACCGTATTACTTTGCCATGAGCCTTTTGATGCAGGTTCGCAATTCTAGGCACTTAGACCAGGTACACAGAAGTTTCTGTGCCTTGATTGCATGAATATATACCTTGGTTTCCAATTTCTAAAGCAATTGTGTTGCCATATTGGACCGATTGGATTTGCCATTTGTTTTCCATAAGTATTTGCTCAAGTTTATTTTTCCAATAAACATTCCTATTACAAACAATTTCCTTGGATATTTACCAGCAACTAAAGGGGAGTGAACACAAGTCACTTATTTTAACTTGTTTATAAAATCAAGAGGATATGCACTGACCTCCTTCCTTTCAATTTCTGTTCCTTATCCCTTGATTTTTGGTTTAAACTTTTCCTCTGTATTAAAATGAAAAATGCTAGTGTAGCTCATGAGAAAGCTTCATTAGTAAAAAATACTGCTGAAGTGAAAAAAAAATTGTCAAACTTACCCTTGGGAAAATTAGCCTTTTTCTTTTTTTAAGGAAGAGAAGAAGTAGGGCAGAGAAGAACTGAAATTTAAGTTTTTGGTTGGAAACAGAAGAGTGCCTGAAAAATAACTGGTTCAGCAGTACAGGGAGAAGAGGAACTGAACTGAGGTGCACCCAGCCTCAGCCTCTGCCACAGACCAGGTGTTCTGCTCACGAACCACCCGCCTTTCAACACCACCGAGCACCACGGGAACTCAGCAGCGACACGACTGCTCGCTCACCAGCCCGGGGTCAACGATTCACACCAAGGAATAAATACACTGATAATATTACTAGTTTTGAAAAAGTCAAATTAGGCCCAGAGCAGAGAGCCTGATTTCAGTTTACACGCTACTTGCTCCTTTCAGCTGAGTTAAAATGGCCCCATCCCCAGCGCAGCTGACTGGGCTAGGGAGCACAACTCTACTAATTATATCATTTTGCTAAATCTTGAGGTGATAAAGAAGACAGACGTTCAGCTGTCACAGGAAATGACCCTGAAACTAAATGAAATGTTCCACTAAGAAGCAAATACAACTTTGTTAAAAAGTGCTGCAAATGCAAGACAGTTACTCGTGGCTGTTATCAAGGAGCGTGTGTGTCGCACCCCTAAAGACAGCAGAAATTAAGCAATTCAGAAGTCGTTTTCAAGAGGATTTGGGACACTGCGCAAGTCAATCCTAATTCCGAAGAATGCAGCCTGATGGGTGAAGTTGGAAAGAGAGAGAAAATAGTCCACTCGATGTCAGACTAAGGGTGAGATGCTGTTTTGTGTCAGCAAAAATGCGTGGGAAATACCTTGTGAGGACACCGGTCATGGCAGATAAAACATACAGGTCCAAGAGAGAGAAGAGGGAAAATCCAACATCTCTGTCCCCAGCTGAGAGGGGCAGGAGAGGATTCCCTGGGCTCTCAGAAGAATTTGGGAGATTTAGGAGGCTATACAGGAGGGTTGCGAAGAGGAAGGTGTTAATACAACAGGTTTTGGCATTTAACAGAGAATACTTATGTTTAACCATTCATAACTAAATCGCATCGATTTAAGTGGATTCCATGTATTTCTGACTCTCACATTAATCTCTATGCAGAGAGAGTGTCTAAATATTTGTCTCTTTCAGTTCTGATATTGTAATTCTCTACCAAAACTAAGGGGAATCCCTTGGTTGGGTTTTTCCCCCCACCTCCCTCCTCTCTTTTTTCCTACCACCTTTTTATTCTCTGGTAGAAGAAAGTGGTGAAAGGCTTTGGATGATCACTTAAGGAAACAGGGATTTAATAAACCCGGTGTTTGGGTACATCACAGCTTTTATGTTGGCGCTGAACTCCACATACATTAAATCCACATCATCTATCAATCTTACAGTTGCGTGTCACTTATGAAAATCTACTGAGTATTGTTTTCATCTCGCCTTACAACAAGCAGCAAAGCCTCATGAATACTGAAGAGCATTGTAAATACTGCACATCTTTTATTTTTAAAGGCCTAGACAGTTTGGAATAGCAAGATTTCTTTGTTGAAAATTGCAGCTTAAAGCAATAATTCCCAGATTCCTCCTCCCCTGTTTTTTTCATTCTGTGTGCCAGCAAGCAGGAGCGCTGCTCTGCATCATCAGTAACACCTACGGTGGTGCTGCCGCCGCAGCTTCACCACACTAGTGCTCAGCCTGCGCCAGCCATTAATCCAGCCCGATGGTGGTTCAGGTGTGATATTATTATTCAAATTCCATCCCACTAGGAAGCAACCAGCTCTGAGATGTATCTATTCATTTCCACAGCTTTATTGAAATCTGACAACCTGCTTTTTCTACATTTTTGAATACTGCAACTTTATGGCCACACACTGCCATCACCCTGCTCTTATTTGCCTCAATAGCCCTCAGTAGTGGATCTGCCATGGGCTGAATTTAATAGAACAATATTTTACTGTTAGACAGCACCTTCCATTTTCAAGAATAAAACCTCATTGAAATTCAGTCATCTTTGGGGCCCAGGAAGGCACAGCTTTGTGAACGGGGATGTTCTGGCCAGGGACACAACCACTCTGGTTTTGTGAGGAGCGCACAGTGACCTCTAATGCACACACAAACTCAAAAGCGGTGTGAGGTGTTATCCCAAACACTATGACCACCTATTATCTGCTCCCCAGGTTGGTCTAGAAAATGAGTAGCCAGGTCTCCTGAGATGATGTTGTGCTGACAGATTATGAGCACAGCCTATTTGTGTTGGGCTGTGTTGCACTGTCAGAAATATCCCTTTTGCAACACTTTTACATCTACAGCTCAGGGCAAAGCCAGGAACAGCAGAGAGGCACAATCAAAGAGAGGTGTTAGAGTTGACGAAACCTCCTTAAACAGCCACAGAAGCCTGGATTTGGCTTGAAGCACCAGGCACGTGAGGGATGGGGGAGGTTCAAGGGTGGTTCTTGCTTCACAGACACCCAATATCTTCTGCATAGGTTTGACATCTCATTGGTTTCTTTTCTATTTCCTTCCTATCTTTGTTACCTTGTCAGTGCTACAAATGCATATTTGTGTGCCATCAACTTCTGCAGTATATATAACTTATCACAAGCTAAGAGCTAACAGGAATCTCACAAAAAAAACCCCAAACAACAAAAAAGCAAGTACTTGGTGAACCTTAGTGTTACTCGTAGGACTAAGAATTGCAGTATTGACTTCTAACCTTTCTGCTTGTTTCTATTTCCATGCCAGGAAAGGTAAAGGTAACTTCTCTCCTCCTACAGACACAAAAGCAGAGCTCCCCTGCCATCATGCTTTGAGCTGCACTGAAGCCTGAACTATTTTGGTTGTTGAGCAGCCTTTTGTGATTTCTGTAAAAGAACTGGTGGAATCAATCTGCTGCTACTTGTCTGGGCAATTCAGCTTCACTGATAGGATTAAGAGCTACCATTTCAATCTACTAGAGGCAGGAACAGTAAGTAGTCTGAACTCTCACTCACAGATTATGGAGTTAAGGAAGGGTAGGTACCCAAAGGCTCAAGAGCCAACCTTTTAAAACACCTTGCTCCTGGTTCAGATGCAACGCAGAGGAGTGCTCCAAAACCGCACCAAAGACTCCCCAGATACAAGCAGGCTGTGAATGAGGAGTTATTACAGCTTAACTGTTAAACCAGTGAGATCTTATTTCAGTATATTACTGATTCCTCCACCTACATTTGCTTATAAACATTGGCTTGGGACAGGCTTCAACTTTCAGGCAGACCTTGGTATTGCACTGCGCTGAACTTGCCTGATTCAAAGGCATCAGCATGAAACATGCACAGGCATCATCTTAGTTTCGCGAACTCAAAATTCGATAGCAGATGTTCTGCAAATCCAAGACACAGAATCCCAGAATGTCGGGGATTGGAAGGGACCTGGAAAGCTCATCCAGTGCAATCCCCCCATGGAGCAGGAACACCCAGATGAGGTTACACAGGAAGGTGTCCAGGCGGGTTGGAATGTCTGCACAGAAGGAGACTCCACAACCTCCCTGGGCAGCCTGGGCCAGGCTCTGCCACCCTCATTGTGAACAAATTTCTTCTCATATTTAAGTGGAACCTCCTGAGCTCCAGTTTGCACCCATTGCCCCTTGTCCTGTCATTGGTTGTCACTGAGAAGAGCCTGGCTCCATCCTCCTGACACTCACCTTTTACAAGACATCATGTGTCTGTTATAGGCAAAAGGACCACTTAAAATTTCAAGACTCCTAGTGATTCAGATGAAGTGACATCGAGATACAAAGCAATCCTGCATTTTGAGTTTGACAAACAGATGTGATTTCATGAAAGCAATACCAAAACCTTGAGAAATGTAAGTGATGCAGAGGGAAAGAATGCAAAGTGAGCAGCCACCTCCCTCTCCCCGCAATCCTGCGGACTCCCAGGCACAAACATTGTACTGGCCTGATTTTCAGAGGCTGGGGTGGGGCTGTTCAGTGCATCTGAAAAGCAGACCTTGCATTTAGATCTGCAAAAAATTTGCAAGTTTGTTAGTTCATCAAAGAAATCTAATCCACCTATTGTCTTCTGATCTTTCTCATAAGATCCTTCCATATGAATAGAATTGCTTTTAAAAGCACCGTCCCTCCCCACCCCCCAGCATTTCCTGTCCTCTCACCTTAAAAAACAACTCTGAGAACTTTTCGACCAAGGCAGCCATGTGGAGCCAGAATTGTTTCAGTTTTGTACAGGGCCTTTGCTCACATCCTGTCGGGTGTTAAAAATCCTTCAGCTGCTTTGCTAGGACCACCCGGCTAGTTCTGAACCACATCTGACAAAATGATACTGTTCACTTCCAGAACCCATCACACAGTTATTCTTGGATAAAAGGTAAAGCAAATAGCAGCCAACTGCTCACTGCTGCAGAAACAAAGACCATCTAGCCATTTATCAAAGCCTCAGACAGACCAACTTGCTCTAAGCTCAGCCACCTCTCCCGTTACAGCTTTAAACGATAACACGCTATAATATCAGAAATGACAAATGGAACCGGGGGCCTAACCTATACACAATCAATACCTGCTCTAAAATAAGAACCATCTTTAAAGTATTGACAAAGGGAGCAGGAATACGTATAAAACTGCAATTTTTTCTTGAATTGTTTGGTATGGCCACTGTCAACATTCATTTGTCCATGACAATCTTTTTTTTTTCATGAGAGCAGCAAAACCCCAGGGTGTGCAACCATTGTCAAGCCATTATAGTCACCCTGTGTCTACTGTTTATTGGAGGGTAAGAGGAAAGGGCCGATTGCAAGTGACTTCAGCAGAGTCTTCCCTGCAGATTAGGAACCTTGGCGCTGCGTGCGAGGCAATTCTGCTTTCTGTTTTAGACTGAGATGCGTAAGAAAAATTTAAGATGCCATCAGCTTCATTCATTTTGATGGTGCTCCTCCAGCTTGAGTCAGAAGAGCTTTATTTAAAATACACTCATTAACCCTCTACAAGAGCAGAATAAAAATCCTGTGTTTAGGTCATAAAGATAAAGACCTTCCACTGAAGGACTGATGAAGGAAGCACCTTATGGGCCAGCTACTTCCTCCTCCTGAGTTTAATAATAATACTTTGTACTTTTATAGCATCTTATAGTGTTCACCACATTTCAGATACTCTATGAAGAATTAATAACAATACAAAGTGCTCTGCAAATGTTCATATTCCCCTACAGATGGGGAAACTGAGACAGAGCCAAATTGAATGGCTTGATGAAGGTCATTGAGGGCATTGAAAAAGCTGGGTCTCCTGAGCCATTGTTTGAAGCATGGATCACTCTTCCCCAACCTCTCTGGGCAGCCTGTTCCAGGGCTCTGTCACCCCCAAAGTAAAGAAGTTTCTCCTCATATTCAGATGGAACATTCAGTCTGTGCCCATTGCCCCTTGTCCTTCAAAGGAAAAATCACTCAGAGAAAGTGAGAACAAAGCAATGAAGGCAACCAAGCAGCTGGAGATCAGGCAAGTGTTCCTGAAGGATACCCTAAAAAGTGCCACACATTGCTTAGCTGAGTGGGACACAAATCAGGGAACACCCTTTTTATAGTAAGATGTTAAAAACAGTGAAAGAGGAAGCAAGTGGGGCTCTGGGGCTCAGCAGTTGAGCAGTTAAGGCACAGGAGCAAATCCGCAGACCTGCTTTGGAGTAATTCGCTTCACCTCTGTGCCATCCTAAAACGTGGGAGTAAGTTTTTAAATAGCTGGCCCGCTTTGGATCAGCCTCTGAAGTTTCTGAGTGGGAGATGGTATTTATTATTGTTTGTCATTAGCGTGTAAATAAGTAAATACACCCACTCCCATTTTGGAGGCAGCATGAAACAGGAGAGAACCTGCTGCGTGAACAGTGCTGGTGGCTGTTTTATTTTGCGGCAGTCATTTCTGAAAGATTTCCGTCTGTGCTGGGATTAGGCTGCTCTCTGCTTCGATGAATGAGTTGCCTCGGATGAAGAACATGACAAGGGGGTAGGAGGCACAGGATGCTCTGCACATGTCCCCCCAGCTCCGGGTGTTTCCTTGTGGAAAGACACCAGATGCCAGTGCCAGATCTGAGGCGAGAGCTGTGCTACTGAATCCAAGTCCTTTCTGAGTGCTAGTGTGGTCTGGAGAATGAGCTCACAGCAGGAGGAAGGTATAGCGACAGGCCAAGTTTAATATTGATTTTAGCATTGCTGGACAGATTAGGCCAAAAAAGAATAATCCGTTAACCCCAAAAGGTGGAGGAGTCAGAGAATTTGCTAGAGTTCTCTATTCAGGACACCCAACTCTTCAGCTTCCTAATTGGTAATTGTCTGTGAAGGGGACCCTGCATGTCAGCCCATCAGCCCCCAGCACGGTGGCCCCGCTGGGGTCTGGTCCCACGGCCTCTGACTCTGTCACCAGCAAGGGGAGTGATGGATGGTGGAGCTCGGTGACGTGGGGAATCATGGTGGCACCAGGCTGGGACGGAGCCTTTCCCCAGCAGTGAAGGATACCTGTCACGCTCCAGAGGGAGGCTGAAAAATAGCCTGGAAGCTCCATGAGTCTTTTGCTGTAGAAATCAGACCCTTAGGCTGCCTCAGACTCAGGCCCTGAGGATTCAAGCAGGGAAGAAATATCTCTGTGCTAAAAAGCTCTATAAAGCAATTATTACGATTATTATTCACTAGTACAGTCATTGCAATATCGCAACATGGATACTGCAATAGACCTGTTTTCTGGTTACAGTGTTTATAACAGTGTGTTAAGTTTGTCCTACAAAGAAAGTGCCAGCTAAATTAGATTAGTATAGAGCAATTATACAATGAATAAAAGGTTAAAAGATTGAAAAAGAAAGTCATATTATTAAAAAACTCTCAAGAGCACAGCAAGGGTGGACATGAGTATCATAGCAGGATTTTGGAAAAAGTGGTGGAAATAGAATTGAGAAATGGAAGACAAATGTAGTTGAGAGAATGTAGATACAATAAAGAGCTAAGTTTTCAAAGGTGTTTAGGAAGGCTGAGGTGCAGGCAGAGCCTTAACAGCATTTTTACAAGTGTTTAAGTAGGTTAAAAAGGAACCAAGGCTTTAATCTGCTGAGGTTCCTTTGAAAATCTTTCTAGATACGTAACTATCCTAAAAATCTGGCCCTGATCATTCAAGGAAATTGAATTATTTTGTAGAATAAGAGCTTTCTTGCAGTCAGTCTAAAGTGTCTATGCAGTTATCAAATTAAAATAAAAAGAGTAACGAAAGCAAATAGAAGAGAGTATTTGATGAAGCAGGTCTCTCATAAACACTTTTAAAACAAAGACACAAACACAGCCTCGGTTGGTGACTTAGTTTGCTGAACTTTGGGAGCTTGCCCAGACAGCAGTGTGCTCGCTCGGGGTTCAGGTCAAAATCTTCTGTGGAAAGAAAGGCAAGGAGGAAAATTCTGACCAGCATCTCATTTAGTCCTGCTTCCCCGCATGTGTGGCTGAGCAGAGCAGAAGCTGATTTAGTACAAAGCTCCAGAAACAGTTGTACATGCAGAGCCTCATGATTCCTTACCCCAGCACGTACCTACATCCCACCGTCCTGTGATTCATATTTTTTGTTTAAACTTTTTCTGCCAAGGAAGGCAGGATTCTCAAGGGAGAGGTGGGAGCGATGATCCTTGGTGGTGGTATCTGATAAAAAAAATGGGCCAACACCTAATCCGCAGTGCGGCGGAGCTAACCTGTCCAGCCTTAAAAACCAGCAGGGCCACGTCCCCATCACCTCCCGCCTTGCCCCGCTCCCCCATCTCTGCCTTGGCATTGTCCTCGCACAGGTCCCCCAAAGCCAGGGAGGCAGACATGCCTCACTGCTCATCTGAGATGCAATATTTAGCCCTTAGAACAACACACCACAAAGTAATGCATAGACTATCCCCAGACTCCACTGGGAAATGCAGATGTGCCTACGGAACTGGTCTGTGAGCTCCCTGCAGAAGGCACCTGATAGCAAAGGAAGCCTCAGCACCACCTGATGAGGCAGTTGCTAAGGTAACTATTTTTTTCCTTTTAGAGAAAAACCAAGTAAACAAGCATGTAAATAGACTTAAGAGCCACGTAAATTGTTGGTGAACCTATTCTGGTTACCTTGACGATAAAGTATCACTCTTCCAGGATTTAAACTTTCTTTGGCATGTAAAGAATATAATATGCTGTGATCTCAGGCAGTTACACTTGGATCATCTAAGTTTTAGGTCTGTCTTCTCTCTTTTTACGTTACCCTTCCTTGAAGGGTGGGAAGGCATCCCATGTAGCTAAGGCACGTGGTGTATCAAGTTCAACATCACTCGCACCAGGCAGGCTGCTCAGGGAGGCAGTGACCTGTGCACATGTGCATTAAAAAAGAGAGGATGGAGCAACTGTCCCCTTGTTGAGCTTTGAGGATATCTTTATTAATTAGAATTTAGTATTTAAGTATTAGAATTAGAATTAGAATTAAGTATTTAAGTTGCAGTCGTTAATGTGAACCAAATTTTGAAAGTGTTGCTTTCCTTCCAGGGAGATAGAATACAAATATGGTGTTTAAAGGGATAGTGTGCTCTCCTGGTCCCTTCACCTTGGCTTTGACCTCAGTCTCATGGAAATTGGGCCTGTAGAGGATGAACTATACCTAAAGCATTTCTACTGCTGTAAAATTGATGGCTCAAGCCAGCCCCACCATCACTCCAGCAAAGCGATTTGCTGCAAACTGGGCAGGTTTCAGTGTCACCTCATTGCTCTGCCCTGTACCAGCAGCAGAGCAGTTCCCACCTCGCTGCACCCAAGGAAGGCAACAAGACTGGATCTTGGTGCTTGTCAAGCACAGCTGAGGAATTCCCCAAACAAGCTGATAGCTGGAAACACCACCGCAGGGCAATGCTGCCGTGGGTGTGCGAGACGTCCCGACTGCACATCTGGCACAAGCTCAGACTCGTTGCCCAGACAGGGCTGTGGGTGCGATGCCAGCTAGGCCTTCCCAGTGCACTATGGTTTTCTCTGTTCTTCCAGCTGCTCTCACTGTGCAGCACGTCCTGCGCCAACATTTCCACTGAAAGGCCGTGCCCGCCTGCACGCAGCATCTCTTGGTGGTTCAACGCGGGTTTATAGCCCAAGCCTTTTCGTTTTGCCTGATATTCTGACTGCCCCGGCTGCTGCCGCAGGAACGGAGCCTCCAGCGCCTAAGCAGGAGCGGGATCTGTAGCTGCCACAAATGACATCAGGCAGCGTAACTATTTCAGCCCTGCCAGTCCTCGGCAGGGGTCACAGCTGACAGCAGACTTAATAAAATTGGCTGGGGTTGGGTGACTAAAATGAAACATCTCAGCTGAAAAAAAGGCAAGATTGAGGCTCGTTCAAGAGCTTTCTTCTCACATAGTTAAGGGAGAGCTTCACTACAATTGACAGCTAATTCAGTACACATCTCATAATATATTATCTCCCCGGCTATATGACAAGTCTAGTGAGCAAGATGCAAATGAACACTTAGGCAGGTAAGTTCTTAATGTCACTTTAAGACTCAGCACAACATCACTGTCTTCTTCATCCACCGGACGAGTTACATAGTGATGGAGCAGTTGTGGGAAGGTAACAGCAGGATGGCAGAGGAAATGGAAAGTAAAAGAGGTTAATTTATGGAAATTATCTAGGTCACCCAGTAAGTAGGACATGTCATGCACAGCTTTAAAAGTACAATAGTAATTTATTTAGAATCTGATTCTTTCAATAGATAGTCAATGAGGGTTATCAAGAGTCATGTAATTGTTTTGATCTCCTCATCACAAATGAACTGCAGCATCCCGAATGGATGCAGGAACTTCCAGAGCTGTGCATCTCTAGAGAGGCCACCCAGACCAGAGGGGAAGATTTGGCTGGAGTGGGGGTCAATGCCTGGAAGGTACATGTGTCGAATGTGGGGGTTCCTGTCGCACTTCATGGCAGCGTGTATGTCACTGGGACTCCTGGGAAGGCAGCGCTTTGGGGGCCTTCCACGATCAGTGGAAAGAACAACAAATAGTGAGTTTTATCACTCCAGAAACACATGTGATTTTGTGGCGGTCAAATGGGAAAAAATAAATTCTACATGAAGAGGCTAATTCAGCCAAAACTAGACTCTACCTACTAGTTATGAACTCATCTTTTCCTTCCCTTTTGCAGCACAAATAAAAAAGCAGTCTATTACTTTTTTACCCACAGACGGCAGCTGACACAGGACTGTATCTTCCCCCTTCTTTTCCCATTTTAACACTACAGCTGAGAACACAAAACCTGGGCTGCAGAGCCACCTCTCCTGACCTCACACACGGCGGCAAAGGGAGGTCCCACATCTGGGTGACATCCCTGCCAGCACCCAGCCGGTAACAGCTTCATAAGCCCTTGGTTTGGCAGGTCGGTGCCTCTCGCCCGCCTGCGTTTGTGTGGGTGCCCACTCTCTGTGAACTCCTCTGTAAGAAAGTCATGCAACCCTCAGCACTGATTCGAGCAAAACTGATTTTAATTTTTACTTTTTAAGTAATTAGTTAAATCAGTCAAAAAGGCTGTGCAGACAGTCTTGCCTCACTCAAAAATAGGTATTTTTCAGTTTAATTTAACTTGATTTTTTTTTTTTTTTAATGCTTAAAGCTTTCCGAAATAGTGTCCGTACAGCTACAACTGCCAGCAGCAGTATAAATAAAAATCTCTCAGCTGTATCCTTTAGTTTCAGCTTGCTCTTCAGAGCTGATGCTCTATCAGAACATCATCATTCCAAATTTTCCTGACTTAATTTGTTCTGTGATGGTGTCTGAGAAAATAAATTACAGTTTCTTTTTTTTTTAATGAACTGACCACAGATTTGTAATGAGAGTATCTTTTTGTAAAGATAGTAGGATGGATCACGATATCTTTAATTGGTTTTTAATTACAGAACGCAGTGACTCAAAACCGTTGGTACCTGACTTAGTGCCCGCTTGGAAAGGCTCCTGTGCTCTCTGCAGCCGGGGCTGACACAACCACAGTGGCGCATGGGAGATTTCAAGGAGTTTTCTTATTCCAAATGCCAGACTTCGAATTCTGCTTGCAAAACCCAGAAGGAAAGGGCCCAAGATACGGGTGGTTCTGGACAGGCTTCCGCACTGCCACATGTGGCTCTGCTGGTTTACTGACACAGCAGCACTGGCCGAGCACCATTTGGAACATATTTGATAATTTTTCATCAATTCTTGGCTCTTGAGGTCATGATATTCTGTACAAATCTTTCATGTGGAATGGATAATTTTTCTGGCCACCATGATTGCAGGTTATTATTAAAAAGAAAATATGAAAGGCAATAGAAATAACTTATTTTTTTTTTTGAAATAGCGTGTTTTTAATTTTATCATTTCTAAGAAGCCAGATGCATTCTCTGCCTTCTATTTCTAACAAGCCCATTCTCTCTCAGCCTGGTGCCTCTTACACTTGTTGCAAAACCTGCTATTAGACTTGAGGACACTCACCCTCTTGAGCTGGTTGTGTCTTAAGTGAACCACCAGTACGAAAATCAACAAAGACATCGAGAATTGGCCTAAATGAAATCCTCTTCACCTGTTCAGCAACAAGAGTATGGAGAGTAACAGCATATATTTCTGATCAACTTTTTTTGGATCTCATGTTAATGTAATTTCAGCAGAATATCAAAACTAACTCTATTCTGGCTTGCGTGACACATATAAATTGTGCACAGAGCTTGGAAACAATTAATTTAAAGTAATAATTTGTATAAACATCCTAACAAAATTTTAAAGGGTATTAAACACCCTGTTTTATAAACATAACACTTAATTTGAAAAAAAAAAACAAAACAACAACATTTAGAAGGTAACGCATTTAGGATAAGTGCACAACACATGAAAATAATAAATGAAATTTTCCCAGTTTAGAAAATGAATGTAATTAATTAACATTTAAATTACATTTTTAATTGCAATCATGCCCTCCCAGGGGACTCATAAGGGACCATAATTGCAATTAAAAGCATGTGGATTAGATAATAAAACAATGCACACTGTCTGAAATGTGCGATTTAAAATGGAAAGCAGACATTGTTATCGGCACATCTAACTTAATTGTAGCCATAAAGCAAATGTGCTGTACAAAATAAAATTCACATACGGGAACATTTAATTCTTGAATCTCTTAAAGGGGACACGCTTGAGAGCACATTTTATGACAGGTTCTGTTTGAAAAGGCCCTTTAAGGCTTTAGTATTCAGGGATAGTGCTTTAATGTTTTTGCATTAATAAAAGCATAGCTGAATGTTCCTATTAAAATACACAGATACATTTAAGTAAGAGATGAAACTGAGTGTCTAAAATTTAAGTTGCAGAAGGCATAGTTATAGCAGGAACACGTTTTCCTTTGTTCTGCATTGTTTTAAAATTGCATTTGCCAGGGGAGAGTTGGGAAGGCACTACATTTCAGTGTATGGAATGAACAGAAAAAGGTATCTGATAAACAGGTATTTACCAGACAGATACAAATCTGTTCTGCCTTAAGTGCGGTCACCTCTCAGGCCAACAGAACATCAACGTTCTGCTTTTCCTTGGTGCTGCTTTTTGATAAATACTGAAGATTTTAGCTTTTAGTGCCACCGGTTCTTCATTGTTCACAAACTTCCACTTCATTTCAACACAAAGAGAAGAAATATGAGGCCCCCCAAACTAAGAAAGATCTCTCCTAATCGGGAAGAGGGCCGGGAGTTGGAAGCATGCTCTAGGGATCCCAAACGGTGTGTTAAGACAAGGCGTCTTTGGAGGGTTGTGTTCACCCAGGGATCACTGGTAGTGACTATTGTGCAGGGCAGATCCGCAGTGAGTGTGAATCACCACCACACACATCACCTGAAGGTCTTCCACACAGTTCGTGTGTCAGGAGCCTAATCAAGAGTGAAAGATACCCAGAAATCACTATTGATTAGTCTCATTGCCAAGTGAATTACTAGTAGGTACCCAGATACTAATTGTGACGAGTGTGTGATAGAGTGGGACGAGCACACAGACTGAAAATAGAGAGAAGTTTAGGAGCCAATGGAGAAAGGGTTCCAGAACATGATAGAATTTTCTACATGGATGCTTCTTTTTGCCATTTACTTTCAGTCTTAAAGGGCAATTTCTTCTTTCACCTAACACAGATACAAAATATGGCTTTATCTGTAAGCTACTACAGCAAATTTTGATAAATCCAGTGCTTGGGTAGATGAGGTTTGGATTAACTCTGATGTGGAAGAACACGTCATTTACATGGAACCAGCTGAAAAGAAAGAAGTTCTGAATCTTTCCATTCATTAAACAGTGCTGCTCTAATTTCAGTTTGACAAAAAAGCATGTTGGGAAAATAATGATATATATTCACTAATATTCACTATACACCAGGTTATCTGCTCTACTTTCACCTTGTTTAAGACCTTGACCTAGGAAGGAAGAGAGTTTAATTGGTAACACACAACACTTAACTCCTGCTGCCTGGGGGGAAATTCACCCGGGAAGGAAGTTATTTGGTAGAGGAATACACCTCTAGAACCGGTGCTACCCAGTAAAACACAGTGAGAGTCAGAAGAAAATGCATGTGCAGGGTGCCTAAGTTATGCAGGTATTTTCCCTTTAAAAATTATGGTGAAACCTTGAATTTTTTCCATGTAATCTTTCTTACTAGCTCTGCTACAGTGTTTGGACAGCACTAGATATACTGTATAAAAAACTGATTGAGGTACCATGTTCCTAAAGGTTCAAAAAGTTACCCTGAGTGTGAAATGATGCTGAATACCACACGTGGAGGTAATTTTGGAACTTAAGGGTAATATTTTATTCTACAAATGCTCAAAGAAATAGAAATAATTTGTTTTATAATACTTTACAGCCCCCCTTCCCCCACCAGGAGTGTTAATGCTATATGGAGAGTTATCTGCAATGGTATGCATATGGTGCCTTTGCAATTGGGTATTCTGTACAATAAACAATTCATTGTCAGGATTTTAACTATCGTCTAAGGCATTGGACGATAAAGGAGTATGGTGAGCTGGCATAGGACAACAATTCAGAATTGCAGAAAACACAAAAAGTAAATAGCATTCGCCCCACACACTAGTTGCCCATAAAAATGTAACATTTCTTTCCCTTACAGTGGTCTCTGCCATGTAAAGTCTATCTGTGTACAGTGCAGGTAGTGATGCGCTGTTGCATTTGAGATAAGGCAGTATGTGATAAGCTAACAGCAGATAATCCATATGCACATCTCCTCAACTTAATGACAGCACAACCGAGTCTCATGTTCGCTATCTGCAAGGCGAGACCCTTCCCCAGGCCAGTGAACAGGCTCCAGATGCTGATCCCTTCTTAGCCAGGGAGCTTTAAACTTTGCTGAGCTCATCACTTGTCCAGCAGGACAAAGCGGAGTCGTCACTGCCAGCGGCAAACAGTTAATCACATTAGCAGACCACTAACGTTAAAACGGGGATGTGACAAAAAGTAAAGCAACATCGAGATTTGCTATGTGGAAACACATTCAGATTAAATTTAATTCGGACAGTCAGAAAATAGGGGCACCTGTCAGTTTCTAGGTAACACAGGGATTTTTTTCTAGCATCACTTACTACCTTTGGGAAAAAAGCTCCTTTCTGAAGCCAAAAAACCTGACAAGGTGTAACTCATACAATGCATTGTGCTGCATTACGATGGCTTACATTGGTTCATGTCTTGTCATATGACAATATAACATGACACAAAACTGCATGTACATTGCATTGGAGATTTATAAAACAAAGCTTCCTTTGCTCAGAAGCAGAAGGGCTGTATTGTGAACCACTTGCCGGGGAGGAGCAGCCGCTTCTGAGCCACGCACAAGCTCTATAAAATATGCACATCCTGCTCTCAACATGAGCACAAACTAATAGGATCGGAGAAGCAGAACTTTTCATTCCAGCAGGATTTCAGATCTGGAACTTTGTAACCCTGCGCTTTGATTTTGTTTTTTAATTAATTGCAGGAACACGGAAAATGCAAAACAGAAACACAGGGTAGAAAAGTAGAGAAAAAAAAAGAGGTAAAGATAAAAGACAGGAGAAAATTAATTGTTAATTATTTATTAGACGGTTCATTTGCTCACACCTACATTACTGAGTTGGTGTTTTAACCCACTGTGCTCATTTCTCAAGCTCGACCTCAGCCACATCGTTAGTTGATCTCCTTTTCCTTTGTCACTTCTCATTAATTTCATCAGCTTTTCTTAAAAAAAGATGTAAGATATGAAGTATATGTGAATAATTCTTAAGAGATGCTCCTTTCCGTAGCCTAAGTTATGGTAAATAAACTCACAAACACAGCAACTGTTGTACATACACTTTTGGAAGGAGATGGGGGGTATTTTGCAGCCCTGTCCTCTGAGGGACATGTGGTTGTCCTTCCCAAATGGTTTGTGGGGCGTTGAGGAATATTGCAGCCTCCTTCCTCCACTAGGAAACACACTTGCTCCTTTAAGAACAATTCTTCCTGAGAAATTAGTCTGCTTCTGGTGGGACCTGAACCTCATACATAGTGGAGAATAAGTCTCTAAGTACAACGTGCACATACAGAGAAAGAAGACACCAGCGTTCATCTAGTATATGGTAACTGTAGCATTAAAGATAACTATAGCATATCGTGAAACCTTCTAAAGCACGGCTTGAAAAATGTAATCACTGCAGACTATGTAACTTCAGGATTTGACTCTGCAAGTGTTTCAATCACTGGCTAATTCACTTAAAACTTGTCAGACTTTTTTTTTTTTTTTAATGATTCTTGCATAAAGAAGAAGAGAACATGAAAAGGAATTTTTCTGGTTCCTCTACTTTGGAAATTAATTTATTTACTTTCCTCTAGCCTTCTAAGAGAAAAAAAATTCTCTTTTTGGCTTAAAACCTCTTGCAGATTTACTGTGACACATTTAACGTGCAATAAGTCGTACACCATGAGACCCTTGGCTCCCACAATAGCATTTATTTTAGCTACAAAAAGGTGCAAAGGAACTAGGATTTATATAAATGTAAAATAATTTCAACAGTCTGACACAGGAAAGGTAGGTCAAATCATGCTTAGTACTTCTGTAATTTTTTTAACTACTGAAATATAATCATATTCTGGAGTGGGTGATCTCCTGTAGGATCAGTGAAACTACAGCATAGTTAAATTAACTGTAAAAAGGGAAAAACTATTCCATTTCTCAACATACAGAAGAAAAAGAACAAACAGCTTTTCTTTGATCTCTTTGCCAAATAAAGTACTATTCTAGCCTTTGACATATGACTGCCCTGACCCTGAGATATGCCTCCCGCACTTTACCTTTACTTTATTTCAGCAAAGCCAAAACTGGTAACAGAACTCCACCATTTACACTTAGCTTCTTTTAAACCATTTTTCATGTTTAGTCCCTGATAGAAAAGTAACATGACTGTTTCCTACAGGAGATTTATTAGGTAGTTTCTAAGCAAAACACTTTTATCTGAAAGTATAGGTCAGACAAAGGAATAATGCAATCAGAGACACTTGCAGGAACATTATAAATACTGTACTGTATAGAGCAGAAGCCCCGCGCTGTCAAAATGACTCGCTGCTCACAGGCGCTGAAGTTCGTTGTCTTTTGGTGGAGCAAAAATTGTGGTTAAACTAGAAGAGGAGTAGCTTTTAGGCTCAATTTTTTGTTTGTCTCATTGTTCTTTTGGCAGTGGTTACCTTATTTGAAGAACATTTGGGTCCAAAGAGGCTGTATTAGAGATGTTTTTATTGCCATGCTATAAGTATTTTATTTTGCCAAGTGGTTCTGCAGAATGATTGTGTGGTAGGTAACGGGAATGATGGCACGTTGCTCCTGACCTTTCATTTCAGGTGTAACACACCCACCGCTGGTCCTTACTGGGTTCTGTCATTGTCCTACCAGGCATCCCCAGTTTCAAGCCCTTCTCCTCCTAACACACCTGGGCAGGTATGTCCCATTATTCCTGTTTTAAGAGTGACACGTCCACTGTCACATAAGAACCCTACTGTATTTTGCACACATACAGTATTTCGGCGTGTGAAGCTAATTCTTCAGTCATTAGGCCATCTTCCCCCTCTGGGATAAGAAATGCATATACTGGAACAATACTGTGAGACCTAATCTTAGAAACCTACCAAAGCATGAGGCCGGTAGAAGAGCCCAGTTTTCAAGAAGGAAGGATAAACTGTCCTGTTGGGTTGAATTAAAGTTGGCTCCAGCAGCACAGTTCAAGACCTTCAATAACATGAAAGCTCCCTTGAAATTCAGGCTGAATCTGAATTAATATATAATAATGTCTAATGATCAAAATGGAGATTAATATTCCTGATCCTTTTACCACGTCCTTAGTCAGGACTTGCTCTTTCTTTGGAGGATGTAAAGCTCTGCTGCCGCTATAACGCACTCCCTGCTGTGTGCGATTGGAAGAGGTTGAACCCCATTTCACAGCTTGCTTTTTGACTCCACTTTTAGTCCAGACACTGCACATCAGTGAGTCCAAACCTTCATCCACCTTCTCACTGAATTTGTTGAGTTTTCACTGGCTTTTTCTCTAACTTTATTAAGTATATATAAATACATATTTGTATGTCTACATGCAACAGAAAGAGACAGAAAATATGTTTACGTGTATGTAAAAGAAGGCAATTCATTTCATTTGGGTTGTCCCCAGAGCAAAACAGGCTTCACTAGTTTATTTCACCAGAATATTTCTATATATTCTATCGTGTTTAAACCATGGGAGAGCACCGGCTGCCCCAGTGCACCGCACTCTTACTGAGCATGGAAGGCAGGACTGAGGGAGAGCAAAGGGGAGGAAGGTTGAGCCCAGTGCTGGCCCGGGGCACAAGAAGGGGAGTGGAGGGAGAAGGAGGGAAAGGAAGATTGAAAACTGCTTGGACAAATTTGGAGCAGCCTCCAGAGTTCAGAGCTTCTCCAAGTTGAACAGGATTGACAGTCATCTGCTTTACATCAAAATAACTTGATGCTATTATTGCTATAGTTGTAAATCAATAAAGTAGAGCATAATGACAGTTCAACAATTTTTCTCCTGGTAAAACGACCAAAGCTGATCTACATACCTAGAGAAATCAGTTTAAAGTGGGGAGGAACATGAACTTCCTATTTTACAAGGAAACATAAGCATAAGCTTTCATGTTGCGTATGGTGTTTAGATCCTGTAGCGACAGGTGCCAGCGGGCTGACGGATTACATTGCGGAGACAAGCCCTCGCTTCTCTTCCCAGGCAGGATGGTGAGCAGATGCCGAACAGAACAATGGAAAACAAGCCCCAGACAAGCGTCTGGACAGAAGGGGGCGAGGGTTGTCCTTACAACTGCTGACTGGAACGGCAATGAGGAAGATGCTGAATGTTTCCATGCTCCAGCAAAGACATAAACCAAAACCAACTGAAATTCAGAAGTGCTAAAGAAATGGCAAGGCAACGCTTAATACATTATGACCTTTCTTCCTATTTTCAAAATAGCAATCTTAGGGGGGAAAAAAAAGAAAAGAAGCCCACCCTCACCACATGGTTGAAAATGTTATTAAAAGCAATGAATTATTTGTTATTGTTATGTTTGGGTTTTTTTTAAAGTACCATTTCGAGCAGACCGAGCACAGAGGATGCCTCCCTTAAACTGAAGATAAGTTAGATATTTGAAAAGAAGCAATTTATCTCGTTCATTCTCTTACTTGCTCACTTATAATTATTTATATGCACACTTCTTTGAATTGGATTTTTATTTTTTACTGTGTGCAGTAGCTGTTAATGATCATATACAGTCAGGAGAATTAAAATAGAATCCTGCATTTTGCTTGAACACCAGAGCAGCACACACAGAGGATGCACTATATATAAATAACAAAGACCTCGCATAATCACACACACTATATCCTCTCTTACTGGAATGTAAAAGCAAGCCCTAACCTATGACAAAATTTAATACAAATAAGATATGAAATAAATAAAATGCACAATGCAAGAGCTCAATTTGAACTATTCAGACTTCATCCAAACATATTGGAAAATGTGTGATAGGACAGGGAAAATCTTTGCATATAAATTATAGCTATGAAAGGATTTGCTGCTGCAAACAAGCGTAAAGATGAAACTTCCCAAAAACTTATATCAAGCATAAGATATTGTAAATAATAATTTACATTTAAATAGCACCTTCAATTCTGGAGGATCTTGGAGCATTTTGCTAACCAGGGGTGAAACGCTGAGATGGGTAGATGGGGCAAACAATCTTTGCAGCACTATTTTCCTTATACATCACACTATAAGTAAAGCAGCTGTGTGAGGAAAGAAGCTTCTGACCTCTATGTCTACTACATTTATATTAGCTAGCATGTTGAGGCTAAGAGAAGGTAGGCATAGAGAAAAAGTAGCTGGAACATACAAACAGATGATGTACAAAGCAACAACCACCAGCCTAAGACCAGGCCCCAAAATTAGGGGTGCTTGTGTGTATTTGCATATGCACATATAATCCACATGCAGTTTCCTAAACAGATTCCAATTATTTGGACTCCAGTGATAATTTTGAGTAAATCAGCAAATAAAAGCCCAATAATCCCAAAAGCTTTTTTATTTTTGATTATTTTTCCCCTTCACCATGGGAGAACTCCAAGACTCACGTTGCAGAGCAGTAAGAGAGCAAGGAAATTTTGGTTGGCACCAATAGAAACCCCCTCTTTTCCTCATTTGGAGTGTGGGAAGGTGTGTGCTTGGGTATCTGCAGGAAAGGAAAGGGGAACTCAAAGAGCTCTTGGATTCAAATCTGAAAAAGCACCAGAAAACTGCTATAATTGTAAATAATATTGTTATACTCACAAACTGCCTTTTATTTGATGAGCCTAGCTCTCCTTCCCAAGGCGAAGGGAGAGTTTTCTAATTCTAACTGCAGAGAACCATCACAAAGGGAGAAGCGGTCCATCAATTATGTCTGTCCCAGAATTAGGAACAGGACCCTCTGCGGAGTCCCGGACACACGGCAGCATTTCCACCAGTTCCCCTGCCCAGCACAGACAGCGTCGCACTGGTGAGACGGTTACCAGGCAGAGCTGATCCATCTCTGCCCGGTGACTTTGATTAAAAGCAGGCTTTGGTATTAAATAGGATATACGTAAACAAGGAAAACAGTACCAGCTTTTACAGACTGAGAGGCGGAAGGTTTGTCTGTGTCAGATAACGCCCCTGAGAAGCTCAGCAGAAGAACGTGGATGGACTGTGGTGGGGCTGATCTGCACACAGCGGGCAAAGTCTGCTCTGTGTGTGCGTGTCTGTGTGTGTGTCTGTGTGTCTGTGTGTGTGTGACAGCCTGTGTGCAACAGCACATCAGCTTCACAAATTCCCCTCCACCCTCACTGATACCTTCCAAAGCTTCATGTGACTGCTGGAACGAGACCCAAAGTGTCACTAAACCAATGATAAAGCCCAGTCATTAAAGGAGGATGTTATGAATTATTTTCCAAGTATCAAAATGATTCATTTAGGTGTATTTTGCAATGTGTAAAGGTGAAGAATCAAGAAACAATGTGCTACAACAAAACGGAAAATGAGCGCTAATGCTGTTCTCATAAGTTTGACAATGTGATTTATGACAATGTGAAGTATGACAATGTGGTCTAGCTGCAGCTAGACCAGTGCCCTGTTCTATACTGTACATCATGAAGCACATAGGAGCTCACGGATATAGCTAGTTTACTTTAACAACCTCCTAAGTATTTATGAACAACCTAGGAGTTACTCAGTGATACAATTAAAGAGAAATGTATAGTTACAATGGACATTGAAATTACTTATAGAAAGAAATCAGCTATTTTACAATGGAATTTGCTGCTAAGCACAGATTATAAACTAGGAAACGATAGCAGAAATCCATCCTTTATGTTTATATTTTAGGAATATCTAACCTTGAGGATTTAGCATGCAGCCTGGAACAAATTACACTGATCACCAATATCAAGGTGTCAAGCTGAGATATTATATGTCAATCATTCTGTGACAAAGATAAAAGTGAACAAGATGCATTTCATGGCTATACAGAGAGGGCACATGGATTATATATTTAGTGTCTTTTTTCCCCAATATACCTATCAGCATTTGTAAGTTGTTTTAGCAAGGAACTTGAAATATAATCGTTTCAAGACAAATAACAGAGAGGCTCTAAACAATGATTGAAGCCTCCCTAACTGTACATTCTCCTCAAAAACCTTGAGTCAAGCCAATACCAACGGACTTGATAAAACTGTGAACTGCATTTCCACTGAGAGTGCCCTGCTACCCAGACAAATCAATTGACTTGACCTTTACATCTGCCCTACAGAGCTTAAGCAAAAAGAGAGACCAAGAGAGAGGAATATCATCTCCAGTGCTCCCTCTCTGAGAGGGGGATTGTCTTGGAAAGAGAGTTTCCTAGACACCAGGATACAAACCGGCTTTACGCTGAGCTCTGGTTTCTCTGTGCATTAGCAACGCCAGGACTGACCGTGTCCAGCTCTTGGGGAACGCAGTGAGGCCCAGATGGGAACCGTGCGGGTTTAGGGAGGACACGCTGCCTAAAGCTGCAGCTGCTGGTGGCTCTGGGTGTGCACGGCAGCACAACTGCCCCTGATCCCCCTCACCCTCCGGCTCCCCAAATCCAAGTCAGCTGCACATTCAGCATCTAAGAGCTTTCTTGGATCTCGCCCACTGGACCAGACCCTCAGCTGGTTTTCCTGCTCCTTGAACCCGCGCCAAAGGTTTAACCTAAATCTGAGTCCAAGAGAGACGGCTAGCTTAGAGAGAAAGAATCAAGATATATGATCGCTGCTCCCAGAAATATTAAAAAATATTTACAGAATTGTACAAACATCCTATTCTCATTAACTCCTCTACAGCTTTTCTGAAGACCCATTCCAAATATAACTGTACAGCATATACTACGGAAGGAAAAATGTAAATACATGCACAAACTTTTTTTTAATCTCTGGAGGAAAAAAAATGTACACATTGATGGATTCCCCTCTTTCACCTTTACAGTTTAAATCATTTTCTCCAGTTGACAGAAATTAAATAAAGACCAACAGCCAGAAGACTATCACATTATAGCATAATTCCTCCTAATTTTAAAGAATCAGCCTTGGAAAACTGCATTCAGCACAAGATAAAAATAGAGGTCTGTAGCCCATTTGGATGTGACTCCTTATATTAAAGATCCTAAATTTTACTGATTTTTTTAAACTGGTAATTTTATGGATACAAGTACTGCAGAATCTTACCAACAAAATAAGGTTTCTGTGGCCTCAGTTTGTGTAATTCTTGGCTGTTCAGCTGTTTCTGAGGAATCTGCTATGAACCAAACATCCTCTGCAACACCAACATCTTACTAGCCAAACAGAAAAATATGCAATTCCAAACATGGGATATTTACCTGCAGGATTGTGTTTCAACTCGTTTTAAGGTTGGATAAATATTAGGCTCAGGTTTGTTTAGACACACATTTTATTTAAGAAGTCTGTAACTAGGGGATAACTGCTGACAGTCTAAATAAACCACCAGGCACTACCAGCAGGACGATTGCAGAGACATTCTTTTCTACATAGAAAATTCAATAAAAGCAATGGATTTTAAAAGCCAATCAGTTATGATGAGACATCAAAAACATCTCTGATCAAGCCACTACAGGGGCCACAGTGGTTCAGACACACACCTTTGACTTGCAAATGGTGACAATGGCCCTCGAGCTTCCCAGGTTGCCCCAGGTGGAGTTGCTCCTGCCCCACAAAATTCTTCAGTCTGGGTTTGAATCCCCTTTTCCATTCAGTCACTATCTCCCCTCTTCCTTGGAGTAAATGATGCCTTGGTCTTGCTTAATTTCCCATTAGCCTAATGAAGCATTTGCTGGGCACGTTGGTCTACATTTTGTGATCCTTAACTGTTCCTTACACATTCCAAGTAAAACTAGTGGTAGGATCGGCTGAATAAAGACTATAGTGTTCAGTCTCAAAAAATAGCTGTGCTGAAATGATGTATTTAACCAGAGCTCACTGTTACAACCACTTGACTAGAAGGCAAAATCTTATCTCTGTGAACAGGAATTCCTTTTCCAAAGCAAAGCCGCACTGGCAATAATTTAATGTTATATTTTTTTAAAAAACTGAAAGACTTAGATACAAACTTTACTACAAATATCCTAAAATGTGAAGCTGATATCTGTTACCACCTCTACTTTGCCCTAAGATATATGTCTATGGCATGTCACCATTCTTATCTGCCAATAGACCCAAAGGAAATGTTTCCAGGTAAACTTTCAACCATAGTCAAACCCGAGTGTACAGAAGGAGTACAGGTGTAGTCTGCTGAGAATGGCAGGGACAGCCTCTGTCACCACACACAAAGAAATGTCAACAGAACCATATACGTGACTTTGAGGCCTGATTTTATATTCTGCTTCCTTCATGTAGCTGCTGAAAACTCGCTTTGGCACCAGGGATATGACATTTAAAGCATTTTTGACCCAATCGCTTTCACACAGGAAAGCACATATAACTACAGTCCAACATTTCAAAACCAAAATGTCAGGCAAAAATTATTTGTAAAATAGTAAAAAATGTTTTAGAATCTGCTGTATAAATAAATTTATATGTGTGTATGTATATATGTATATCCATGTGCACACATGCTCTGCAATTCCAATGCCAGAAAAGAACGATACTGAGTTTGGTGATGATAACAATGATATGATGGCATTTAACACATTGGTAAGAGAGTATAAACAAACTTATATGGGGACACGTGTAACAACTTTATCATCCAGTTGAACAGTATTATCAATTACACTTACATTTGTTAATTCATTAGGTCTGTATTTGATTGTTCTGACCTCACTGATTTCAGGGAAAGCTCTCCATAGAGACAAACAATGGCATAAATCAATACATACCTATGTAAATACATGCAACTGCTATAAATTAATTAAACTGTTAAATGTAAAGCAGATTGGTCATTTTTCATAAGGAGAGCAATCGCAGTCTTTGTATCGCAGCTGCAGGAAGAAACACAAACTAAGAGCAGGACGTCCTCTGCAGGACATGATGCATTCAAGGTGTCACAAATGGTTCCTGTCTTAAAGAGCTCAAAATCTGAATAGGAGATGTTGAAGAGTAGAAACTAAACCATGGAGAAATCAGATGACTTTCTGAAGGTCACTCACAGATCTGATGGTACAGCTGGGGACTGACCAGACTTCCTTAGCAGGACCTCAATTATAAGATGGATCCTGCTTTTATCCAGCACAGCTGGATTCTGCTGTCTTTCCACGGACGTGCTCGGTGGCAGAGGAGTGGGAGATGATTTCCCCCTTTCCTTACACACCCTGTGAAAAGCACTGTGAAAATTCCTGTGTCTGTTTTTTATCTCTATTATCTTTCCCAAAGGCCTGCAGGAAAAAACATCCCTCTAAAGAGAGCCTGGAGGAGAGAGTTCATGCCCTGGGTCATCTCTCTATACCAGATTCACGCCGCACTCACACATTTGATGTTGTATCCCCCAATTATTAATACAGCCAGGTTTGTCTACTTAGTTGGCCCTGAGTTTTTAACTCACTGAGCTCCATGCTGGGATTTCATACAGCCAGAGATTCTCACAGAGGTAAGGCGTGAAATGACTTATTCCAGGCTAACCAGCATTACCCTTTAACATGGGTGACCAAGCTTCATGCGATACCCTTGCAATCCCCAGCCCCTGTGCATTATACAAATTATAATTTGGCTGCGTGATACGGGTCCTGCAGGAAGAAGCATGTTGAGTGGTGCGTGGTAAAGCTTACACAGCTCACCCAAGGAGACTTCAAAAAGCGGTAAAGAAAAAGAAGCACTATTTTCCCTCTCTCAGTTTCTTTTTGTTGTTAAAACATCTGTTTTATATCTCTTGCACTTTTTTTCCCCAAATAAACACACAGTCTTATTTTTGGTTTCGTGTACCTCAAGTAGGAGGACGATTTGCTGCAATCAGCAGCGTGAGAAGCATTCTCTACCATGAGAAGAAAAAAGGATTCAGCTCAATTCTCCAAACAGAGCCTGCCTAGGTGGTGCTGAAATAAAGATATTATGCTGCTTTTCCTGAATGTCCTTATGCAAACAGGACGTTGTAAATGTCTCTTTTTTGAAAAAGGGCCTTGTATCTGGTCTTAGTTCTGCCCTTTGATTTATTAGGAGCTTCAGCTACAGACCAAATAGGTTTTCCTGTCTCTGCGAGCTCCTATTCCAGTCTTAAGTCATTGTGCTTTAAGACACGCTCCTTAAAGTACAAACTCTGTTACAGTGCCCTAAATAATATGTGATGCGAATAAGTGCTGTTAAAGGAGTTTCCTGTTTTGGTTTCCTTATTGGCACTCCAAGCTGAGCTAAAATCTCCAAAGGCCTTACTTAGTATGCAGATATTGAAACCAAACCAAAAAAAGATTCCTGCATTTGTTGTGCTGTAGCTTTAAACGCCCCTGGCAGAAACTTCATTTCTCTCTCTTTCAATCCTTCCCCCTCTCTCTCCCTTTTTTTGATGTTTCTTCTTTCTCTCAGCCTGTCATTGACAGTAAGTGCAATCACATTACACACAGCTTTCTTTGGAAAGCCCCCTTTTTAATGATCTGGCAGTCTGTAGACACTGACTGCTTCCAGAAAAAATTTCAATCCCTCTTCCCACAGCTTCCGCAAGCTCCAATGATAAATGACACCTGTCATTCTGTCACAGACAAACAGCACAGATGGGAGCGTCAGTGATATATGGCTCACCAGAACAGGAAATCAAGTTTGTTGGTTTTTTGGTCGGGGTTTTTTTTTAAACAGAAAAGAGCTGACCAGGACATTGTCATGGGGCTGTTCCAGGGGGCCTTGCCCGGAGGAGGACGGGAAGCAGGCGCAGAGGAACTAGTAGTTTTTAAGTAGCAAGCTGCAGTTTAAAGACTAAGAACTAGGGCTGTCTGAGTGGCTTTGCAATTCAAGGCTCAAAGTATGTCTAAACGGCAACTCGAAGGTGCAATTGCAACTCTTCCATCATAGCTGCACTGGTGTCACGCTGGCGCTGCACCTCCAGCAGCTCCCGCACCCACCCGCGGGGAAATCAGCCTGGACCACTTTGCACGAGCTGTGGCCAGGGTTTGGATTAGCCGTATCCACAATTACATTTGATTTAATTTCTCTCAGTGATGGGACAGAACAAAAATCCTGGCTTTAAGAATGCTTGAGAAATAGGGAAATTTAATTCTGACCGCATTTTCTGTCAGACAGGTCTTAAGCTTCTTTTAAAATTGCTCGTGTTTTCACCAGGAAATCTTTTTGCAGGCAAATCACTTAGGCTGCCTGAGACGTGCAGCCACTTTTTCCCTGCCAAGTGGGCAGACAATAAGCTCCAAGCTCTGACAAAAACTGTGCAGAACTTTTTACCCTGCGATGCCCTTCTTGATAAGAGAATTAAGTCCTGCCACTCTCCTCCTATAGAGCAGCTGGAGAGCGAAAGGAAACCCAACTGGTCATTAGGTAATTACAGGGTATTTAGCAGCCAGGAGAAAGGCAAGTCTCCCTGGGACTGCAGATGGAGTAAAGAAAGCAGGATTCTGCACACAGACAGAATGATAGTCTTTTCTAATCCCTAAGTGGGGACATTTTTACAAATAACTTACTACCCCTACTAGGAGTGTAAAATCCACCCTTGCTCCCCACAGCCAACTCTTGGACGCTCCCCTCCTGTGTGACTATATTATGAAGCCTTTTCTGGATTTTGTTACAGAGCAAACACAATGCCACCGTCTCCAGAGACAAAGATAAAGCAAACGAACCATTCTTCCGCTCTTAGTCCCAGAACTTGTCCTTATTTACAAAATCATCTCTCACGGGGAAACACAGCTCCGTGGAATAAAGGTAGCAACATTAGACCCAAAGAAAGATTTTGGCTTGTCTTTCTGCCCGTGCTGGGAGTGCAGGGATACATTTATAGAGCGTTCCCTGCGATTCAGCTGTAGGGTTTCTGAAAAGATTAACGAATGTCATGTGACAAAATCTCCACATGCTGCAATGAAAATATATCCCTTGAGGCCGCATTTTCAAAAGGAGCTGGGTGATAATGCTGCCTTTCCTGCACATTTATTGAATTTGATGTGTACAGTTGTATGTACAAAAAACTAATCAGGAGTCCAAAGTGACGTGAAATACAACTAAATATGCAGGCAAAGTTAACAAAAGAAATTTCATCACATTTTAGATGCTGATTATCAGCAGCAATAGCCTAGGGAGAACTTTGGAGCAAATTCCTCAGATTTTCCAACACTATCTAGGCTACTATAAGTGCTCCACTATGGTTTCATGCTCTATATTAAGTCAATGTGAGGAAATGTATAAAATGAACTGAATGATTGCTAACCCTAGAACATGGATGGCTCAGTATTATACATATTCAAGGCATTAATATCGAGCCTTTCATCATCCATCAATAGTAGCCTACACAGATCACAGAAAATTTTCATTGCACAGACAGATTTTTGTCTTTCTATAAATTAAGAATAGGATTCTTATGGAAAGCAGAAAGGTAGTAATCTTCAGGCAGCTCAGCCTATCAAATCCACCTATGATGGCAGTGGGTTTGAGGTGCAAAAGTCAGTTCTAAGGAGAGTGGAGAAGAAATTATCACATCACAGAGTAGCGATTGAAGATGTGATGTAGTGAAATTCCTTGGCCAATAGGTTTGTGCTATTGCAACTGGGGGAAGTGAATAGTATGTTGGGGGTCCAATGGGTCACCATCAAATTTAAGTAAAGATCAAGCTCTGTTGTAGTTTGAAAGAATGTTTTTATACAAAAGGAGCAGCAACACAAGCCCCTGTATAAAAATGAGATAGAGTTATGCCTGTGCGGTGCAGGTCCAAACACTTTCAGCACTAATGACGCCACCTCTCAGCAGACCAACAGTGACGGAGGCTCCTGCTGGCCTGAGTGTCCTTCCACCTTAACCTGCAACCACTGAACTCCTAATCTATTTTATACTATGATGACGAATGGACTGGAACCACGGATACAAATGACAGTAATCTGCAAGAAGTTTAAAGTGTCTGAACCGACACTCCAGCCGGGTCCATCTATTGTCTGTACCTCCGCAGTCTGCTTATTCCGGTTCAGAAGAAACATGACTTCGTAGCGAAACTTGGACTTAGGCTGAACTGGAGCACCTGGGGCAGCGTTTCTTTTCTTATTCTATTTCCTGAGGATACAGCTGAGCGCAACTTTCTGGCTTCCACAGTCACTTCTCAGTTTGAAACAGATGCAGTTTTTCACTAAGAAAGATAACTCGCAAGTAGAATTTCCGCTGCTATCCTTCTCCATTAGGAGAGAAAATTAAAATATCCTTCAGGAGGGAATACATAATAGTTCTGTATATTTAACCAGGGGTTTCTGCAAGCACTGAAGAATATTCAGAAAACTTGTGACAGAACGGAACACTGTACATTAGAAAAAAAGAATAACTAGGATAACGCCAAGAAAAAACCATTCTGTAATGTCAATATTGTTGCATCAGGATAGATCTAGCCAAGTATATTTTAAGCTTTGATCAAAACTGTGAATCTGTTGAGACAGAATTATAGCCCCGTATAGCAAAAGTCTGAAATTTGTAATGACAATTAAAAAATATTATGTTCCACAGAGACCAGAAACCAAACAGAGATCCTGAGCCAGTAGATAAAATTCACCAAACCAAAGCCGTGCAAGTGAGTGATGATCAGGTGGAGCCTTAAAAGAGAATATGAAACCCAAAGGCAATGCTGGTTGTGAAGAGAAGATTTTTAAAAGCATTTCAGGACTTCAGATGCCTCACTTGCCATTTACTTTTAGGGAGAATTTGCTGCTGGATTGCTCTTTTTACCTTTGAGAATCTCAAATAATGGCGTCACCCAAGAAAAACAGGACAACGGCAAACTGAACATGCTGCAGGGTTAATTTTCCACAATGTGCTAGAGATGCTGACAGACAAGCCAATGGGCCAACTGGGAAAGAACTGGGACCTGCACCAAAAATGTACTTGTCAAGTAGTTGCAGATTTTTTTTTAGCTGTTCTGGGATAAAATTGACGTGTTTTGACTGATGAATCATGAGCAAAGATTGCCCAGTGTGCTCAGTTTGAAATACCAGCTTCTACCTGTGTGTGCTGGAACACTCTGTTCTCTCCTCTGAGCATTTCTTTGGCAAATCTGTTCTTGAAGTAACAGCTAAGCACAAATCCTTCAGGGTGCAATCCCGTTCCTCTCCAACCCAACAGGGACTGCACCACGGAATCCAGCTGGGAGCAGTAGCAAGCTATTAATAAGGAGACTTCACATAGATCAAAATTTTGCAAAATAGTCATTTCTTCACATGTCCCTTGCAGCATGTTGGGACAAAGACATTTAGTGAAATGTGTTTGCTGTCATCCATTACACCTGCCAGTACGCGACATTAGCTATCAAAACAGATGACAAACGGTGTGAACGTGGGGTGCCTGGTTGCTCCTTCTGTTGTTCCCAGACCTCCTTATTCCAACTAATTGTCCTTCTGTCCTCTTCTTTCCCCTTCAATCTCAGGACTTTTAGCTGCTGTGGAATATGATGGTGATAACTGCAAGTTTCGTCAGACTGAAGATGATGGTGGCAACTGCATGGGCTTTCAGGCTCCTCCTCACCCTGGTTTTATTCGCTTACAGAACCCATGGATGCCCATATATAGCTACTGGCATTGGGATCTTACATTTTTATTCCTCCTAGAAGTTACAGGAGGACAGAGCAACTCCCACAAATAGTGCTGGTTTAAATTTGAAGCTGCCTCTAACCTCTTATGTTGGCTATATTCACAATCTCAGGGCCTCCTGCCTTTGGTATCCTTTCCTTGAGGCCTTCCTGCTTAATATGATTTTAAATTCATTTTAATTGCAAGATGAGAATGCAGAAACATACTGTGGGGTCTGACTTTTATTGGAGACACTTTTCTGGCTCCTGTTCAGGAAAAAGCACACAGACATGTTCTGTTCATCTAAGCAAGGATCCTGATGGGATCATTCATGCCTGAGTGAATTCCTCAGGTGAACACGACATGGACCTTAGTAGACTTTTAAGCTTGGTAAATCCAGTGTCTTCATGTTCAAAATATACAGGGAATTAGCTAGCTCCAATTGTAGATAGCTAACTCCCTCAGCTCCTTATTCGGTTGAATTAATACTTATATTTATGAATTTTACTAAACCAAATGGCTAAACAAAAGCGATTAGATGGCAAGTATCCAATCAAAAATATTTTGTGAGTATAAAAAGCATTATGTCATGTCAGCAGAGGATCCCACAGAAGTAACATGATGTGATGTGACACTACTCAAGCAATGTAATATAACATGGCACCACCAAGTAAGCAAAAAAAAAGACGAAACAGGTTTTTTTTTTCCTTTAGCTGAGATGCTCATTACCGTCCAATGTCTGATCTGGATGTTTTCTGACGGACTTAAGTGGAGTGAATTTGGCTGATGTCATGGGTTTAATAGCTATTTGAATTATCCCAATCTTCTAGCAGCTCACTAAATTTTTAATCTTTTCTGTTCACTATGAGGACAAAAAAAAAGGTCTCTGTCCTAAAATAATGGCCTAAAATGCTGTCGTTGCACACTGTAAATGCTGCAGCATTTGGACCAGACCTCTCTAATATATGTCACACAACGGTACATTTTTAAAGGCTTTGCATGATTTCGAACAGGCACGAGATAAGTGGAAAACTATCGCCTGGTCCTTGTTCCTCAGAGTAACCTGTGGCAAACAGAGCTCCGTGCCTGCAACACCAGCTCCTCAGCGAAAGGCAGGACTGAGGCATTAGAAATGCAATGCTCTGATACCTACATGTGCCATGACAGCACCCAGAGAGCTGGAGATCACATAGCAAAAGAAATCACTTCAGGACACTTTTCAAAGGCCAAAAGGATTTCTTTCCAAATCCCAGTTGCCCGGACTTGCTGGGAACAGCCCTCCACTGGGTTTTACATGACATGGCTCCAGACCAAGCAGGAGAAAATAATGAAATGTGAGGGTGGAAGAAGGAGGCGGCAAACTTCGGGCTTTCTGTGAAATGTCCAGTAGGCTCTGGCATGAAGTGCAAGCTCAGCCCTCAGTTCGTATCAGTGTTACACCCAGTAGGTTCTGGCATGTAGCGCTTGCTCAGCCCTCAGCTCATATCAGCATAAACACTTCATCACAGCTGACACGCTGATATGCTAAATGAGTAAGTGCGGTGCACAAAGAGGTCACCGAGAAGTTAACTAAAGGGATTATAAGGGACAGTCAACACACTTCAAAAAGAAAAAACCTGATAGGTGCAGAAAACATGGTAAATGAGCCCGAAGAATGCAAACCCTCCGCTGTGCACTCCATTACAGCCCTGACAGTCCAGTTCCAAACAGTTAAATATGAAACTGTCAACAAGGGCCTGTCTTAATAACCAAACTTGAGGCCTTTTATCCTGGAAGATTTATGAAGTAATTTTAAAGAGGCCCAAGCAAACATCTGTCAATAAATTGAATGCCGGCTACAGGATTTACAAGCAAGACAAGAATTTCTCATTAAGTGCACATTAGCACTGTGGGGATCATAAATAGTAAGAGGGCAGGATGCTGAGCCGCTCAAGCTGTCATTAAAACACTATCTAAGAACTAATGAGGAAGTGATGGAAGGATACTAATGATCCCTAAGGCTCCTTTCATTCAGCAGTGAAAGAGAAGCGTGCAATACAGAGTTTCAGTTTGCCATGACCGAAGGTCTACCGCACAGTAGAGAGGTTTGCAGAGAACTTCTCAGCCTCTGTGGCTGGAAACCACCAGCTGCACGTTGGATCCTGAGTGCTCAGTGGTGGACCCGCAAAGACATTGTCACACGCTCTGTCCTCTGAATCGCATGAAGCTTGGGGTGACAAACAGAAAGGGCAAGTCCTGGGCAAGTCCCAGACACTGCTACGGGCCAGAGGAAGCTGTGTGCGTTATACCAGGTGGATTTGCAGTGTCCTGCAGGTGAAATAATAGTCATTTTCACATGGAAAACAATTTGCGACTGATTATGAGCTTCTATATTGAAAAACGGGGTTGAAGGACCAGATTTCTCCTTCCGTCACTGTCTGAGCATTGACGTGGAGTCGGGGCAGGACCTCAGCTCTCAGCCTTTCCAAGGAGAGAGGCAAAGGTCTGTAATAACCACTGAAGGATTGTAGGTGGCTCTGGTTCCCTTGAGCTACCATTAACATCATCAACAAAGAGATCCCTCGCATCCTTGGTGACAAGCTGCACAGCGCGTCACACATTGCAAAGGAGGTGGCCCACTGCACACCACCGCTCCTTCTTTGAAAGGGGAGGCTCTTCTCAGCTCTGGGCTCATTTTAGTAAGGCATTCAGATGTCCCCCTTCTCTCCTGGGAAAAGGTGGAGCTTCTGTTTTAGTCTCCTGTGTAAGTTTGCTGGAGTTTACACAGGCCTAACAGTACATGGGAACCCCTCAGTCAGAGGATTTGTGCTTGCTGAGAACCCAGCTGTGTCCGTGACCTTCAGTTACGAGCTGCATTTATCTGTTCACACACAGAAATGTGTGTGCAAAACTATCCCTCTATTTGGGCCAACCTATGACATACACAGATATTCATCCAAGGTCTTCCTGTCATGTTCTCTCAGCTGATAAATGTCAGATCATGTATACAAAGTGCAGAAATCCCACAATTTGAATCTGCAGATGGCTCAATAGCCCAGGAGTTTGGAAACTCATTAGGATGTGGGAGACCTGAGTGGGAGTTCCTGTTCTTCTGAACTCAGAACATGGGCTTGATGTTGATTCTATCACATTCCTAATGGCTGCACCTCCATCACGTTTCTGACTCTTCTGTAGCCCCTTCCCCTTCCTTTCTGTGTGCTTATGACCAGAAGCTGACACAATTTTCCTGATGACATCTTGGACAGAAATGACACATTTTTGAGGCTTACTGTCAACAAATCTGTTTGCTGATGGAAAAGAAAAAACATCTTGTAGATTACTCTGTTTTCTGCCAAGATGGGAATCTTCCCCTTGCTGTGACCCTTTGTAGCACGAGGACCAAAATGATTACTGGGACATAAAAAACCTATTTCTAGCAATAAGAATGATTTCTTTGGGTCTAGAGCACATTGACGCTAAAACTATAATGTAGTTGCATTTTTTTCTGTAACAGATGTTTTTACATGCTATTGGTGCTGTGGAGTTATGTCTCTTTTTGAGACTTTTGTCTGCAGAAGAAATCAAAGGAACATAACCAAAGTGCACATTAGGAGAAAGACATTATATTAATGAGTAGTAGCACATATCAACAAGTTACTAGTCAGTTAAAAAGCTCATTCAAAAGGAATATTGTGGTTAAAACCTTTAAACATGCAGCTTTTAAAATGAGTTTTTCCATAAACAGTAATTGTTAATAACTTGTATTTAATAGACGGTTCTACGACAAAATTAACTCATAAACAGACAAACTTGAACTTTTCCACTATAAGATAGTAAAGCCAAATTCAGTGCATTCAGCGATTACATGAAAATTCACACTCCAAACCAATTTCCTCCCAATGCTGGAAACTTAATGCAATCCAGGGAAGTAAATGACCTCTGTACAAAGGGCTCAGAACCAAGCCTTTCATTAAGACAACAACAGCTACAAATGCCTGAAATAAATAATGGGCAAATGTTATAAGCTGTATCCAGTAAGTCATTTTTTCATCTGCTGTTCTCTCTAACTCAGAGCATGTTCAGATGGGCTGGTTTCCAATACTTTCATTCACAATGAATCAACCAATAGGATCAATGTCTTTAACTACTAGTCAGTGCAAGTCAGGATCGAAATTTCGCCCAATCTAATTAGTTCTTGTGATGTTATGGCAAGTATGGAAATGTATAATTACAGTGTAATTACACAGGCACAGTAAATCCAGTAAGTTGTAAATTCAAGGCTAAATATCAAAATTAGGTCATTTGAGTGGGTTCAAAATTAGGCAAAACCTGTTTGCTCATCCCTGGTAATTATGTCGTCAACTTCTCCAAAGCCAGGCACATCTAAGGGGCATCCAGCTGGTTAATCAGACAAGCCTGACCTGTATGCGGATGAAAATGAACTCCCAATTATGGACTCATGGTTTCATCTGAAAATAATCATTTTGGTTTTATATTGTGTATAAGACTATTAGGCAGCACCAGTGAGATGACAGTAGTAGCATGGACTTTTCTCTGTTAGCCTGGGGACACTGCATTTTGACAGAATAGAGTGGACTTGCATTTATATGTCATTCTACATGCTATGTTAGATGGGACTGTGTGTAGAGACAGATATTTTTTGGCCTGTTTGTGGCCAAACGTCACATAGAGTTTGACTGCCTTAGTTTCCCCCAGGTACAGAGGTTTGAACTTATTGACTGGCTTATATCAGCAAGATAAGAAACTAATAACTATCATTTTGCAGCAGGTAACGTTTGCACTTTGAGTGGCAATCCTAAATCCTGATGCAAGGAAAACCCCTGCTGCAGGGAGAGATCCACGTCTGTCACTGATGCAACCCGAAGGATTTCCCGAACATCGTTAAATGGTATGAGGCTTAGGAACGGCAAGATGTAGAGGGGCTGTACTTGCATGTGGTAGCTGTTGGCTGAATGCAGGATGCATAGGTAAAGCTATATTTTAAAAAGCAATAAGGAAGAGTGTCTATTTTGATCTGTGCCGGTAAGGCCCACCCTGCTTTAAACATTTTTTTGTTCGACAAATATTTTATGGGGAAAAACGCCTACAAGATTCTAAGCACACATCCATCTGCTGACCCAGCTGTGGATGCTAATATACATAATGGAAGAGAAATTTCCTGTTACAGATTCTTCTGTAAACTGCAGATCTTAATCCTTTGTTTTAGATACTGATTCAACAATTTTAATATCAATAATTAAACAAAACAAATTCATTTATTTCACTGAGATCTCAGACAACAAGTTCTGAATGGAAAATAAAAGGAAGCTTTCTTTTTATTTCTTAAACTTTTAAATGGAATTAAATTGGTGCTGCTTTTAGGTAGGTATATTTGCATAAATGTGGAAGGAAAGTTAGTTTAATAGTAACTTTATCTCAAGTATAGAAAGGGAAAACATTTTTATATTGATTTGAATTTATACTTTGCACTGTATTGTTACTGTTAAGGGGTTTTGAACCGAGCAAATATAGGTTTTACCGTTCTGAGCCATCTTTAACTATTATGGAGGTGTAAAGATGCCCTTAATCCCCAGGAGGATCACGTCTTTTCATTTAAACATATGTCTGGTTCATGGTAGCTGAACCAAATTTCTAATTATGAAAAGCACATCTGTTTTTATACCCAAATTTAGCTTTGTTGAATAAAAAAGGTGTTATCTTACTTGTTTTTTTAACTGTATATTAATGTTATCAGACTTGCTGACTCATGAAGCTGATGTTATAGAAATCTTAGCTACGCTGAAAAATTAACCTATCATTTGAAGAACCTGCACTACTCTTTATCTTGTATTTCTCACTCTGAGTCCTCCTCTTATGCTATCACCATTTTTTGGCCTCGGAAGGTTTTAGTGGGGGGGTGACTTTTACTTCCCCTGAGATGCCTTTTGTTGTTTGTGATAGGTGAAACTGCAGAAATTCTAGGGCTGGAGTTCTCATGTACCCATCTAAACTATCGCCCTGGTTTTGCAAGTTGGTCTAAAATCAGTAGTTGGGGATTTCAAGCACTCCCACTTCTGATTAGACCAAGAACATGATCTTTGGTAGCACTTCTGGTACTTCTGCTTCTGTCACTAACTGAAAACCAAAAGTTTAAAAAAATTACATATTATCTTCCTGAGTAAAAATATCAGCAGCAGGGCTATGAACTGGGTCATCTCACTGGGAATGGACACAGGTTGTGTCCAAGGCAGACACATGGGTGTTCTCCCCACCCCGCACCCCAAGGCTGCAGTCGGAATTTGGTCTTGAAGATTGCTTCTGTGCTGACCTCCCTTTTCCTGATGTACTTGTAGCTCCTTCTTCTGCAGTATTCACTCTCTTATTTCGCTTTCACAGATATTATCATGAAAAAACTCGCCTACTTTTGGCTCTCACTTCATTAGCAACAGCTAGCACTGTTGTTTTGCAAAGAAACGGTTGCGTTAATGGCTCGGGGAGCAGAGCAGGTGCACAGGTGTCTGTGTATACATGTGTTTCACTCAACTCTCCCATTACTCTAGGCTTTGAACATTTCCCTTATCATATATATCAAGTAAAGTAGGAAGTAAAGTAAGTTTTACTATGAATGTTATCGCTTTTATTGAGAAAAAAGAGATGCAAATTCTTCATGGGCAATAAAATGGCCTTAGAGGGGGTGTAAATGTGATGTTCACCCTTTCGAGGCCTCTTTACATTGCTCCACCATATAAAAGGATCTTACGGGCTGTGTTTTACCTCTGCAATGCAGTTCTACCCTCTGTCTAAATTCTAAAGTCCAAGTGTGTCTTCTTCATCTATTTACACCACAACGAATACCATGAATACTTTTTATTTTTGTTAATGCCTTGCTGGGCTGATGAATAAAATCCCACAGACTCTAATAAACCACAGAAGGATAATTTAGAATTATGTCCCGTGGAAAGCCTCAGTAAATAATAAAAGCATAAATATACTGGCAAGCTAATGTTATCCACTGCGGGAGACATCTAGAAATGAGGACCTACATCTGTGCACAATAACACATGTTCCGTTGTGGATCTCTCTTTGCGTTTACACATGTGACTGAAGGTACAAATTTAGAGCCTGCTCTGTGCACACATCATCATTATGCTCTAGTTTCCACACTACAAAGATTTACTTGTGTTTGTTAAACCTAGGTGGCTATACCTTCTTTCCTGTATTAGTCAAGTGCAAATGAATGAACAGAAACAGATTAAATGGCAACTCTAATTAAGCAGCTTATATGTCACAGCATACTAACGTCAACATATTGTTTTAGCTACTGCAAATTATCAGTAGTAAAGTTCTTTAACTGGTAGTCTAAATTTCCTCATTATTCCGGCTAGGAACAAAAGATTAGACAAAGAAAGAAGGGCAAAGGTGCCTGATTGCAAACAGTGCTTTAATGAATAATAATATTCTGCGTCTCTGAGCTGATTCCCAGACCTTCACTTCTCAGGTATTGTGAATGCTCAGGCTCCAGTTTGCTCCAGCAGAGCAGCTCCCAGCTGTGGAGGAGCTTTGTGGTGGTGACAAACTGAGCTCCACAGGCAGGAGGGGCTGCCTGGCCCTTTGGATCCATGTGTGCAGATGCACGGTGCTCATTGCTGTCAGCTCAGAAAGCTTTTGCTGCAAGTCAGGAAAGAGGTGCAGTGAAGGACATGACATGTCTCAGGTCAGAAGGGCAATAAGTAGAAGGAAGAGGTTCCGAGCCCGGCAGCCTTGGCTCAGGTCTCCTCTCTCGCACCTTTTCTTCCCCTTCTCCTCCCTTCTCTCTCTGGGTCGCTATTGTCTGTCTCCACATTTCCACAGCAACAAGAGCATAAAAATCACTATCTGGCCTTTAAGGAGCTTAATGGGAAGACCTTCAGTGTGCACAGTTGTTCTGCTTTTAACTTATTTTTGCAAAGCAGGTATATTTTCAACGAAGAATTAGAGAGAGTGGCCTCAGGCTAAATTGCAGGGAGTCCCAAATGAGTGAACCCTTTGAGGGGAGAATCACTGAAGAAGAAAATGAAGATGACAAGGCTGTTGCTTCTTAATAAACATTATCACATTTTCACCATACATTATTTATTACTTTTCTTTCACTGATTTATATTCTAAAACATTTAATCTAATATGTATAACTATATATACATATAGTTAATTCTATCTTTTTTTTTTCCCTGAACAAATCTCAAGTTAAGAATTCCTTCTTTGGCTTTGCATTGTTAAATTAATATGTTAATCCTGGAAAACTGTTACTATTTTTCCAATCAGAATATAAATATGATTAAATTAAAGGCATTTGATTGAATGCTGTAATGTTACATGTTTTCTAAAGTTAAAGAGGGAATATTTTAATCACTCCTAATATTTCTCCCTGTGCCTATGGTTTCTCTAACCTTATTCTCTACTAGCAGTTTCATCCGCTTGTAACCTGCCTTTTTTATGAGGACATGGGGAAGATTATTAACATCTTTTGCAACATATAAGAGATGTAATAAATGAACTCTGGTCCCAAAATGACTGAGGGAAGAACAAGGCTGGGATGACTCCAAGCTGAGTCAGGCGGCAGTGCCGACTGTCAGGGAGAGGAGCCCATGCAGCTCTGCTGGGCTGGAACAAAGCCTTGCCTTACACTGGGAGAAACCCACAGAAACTCAGAATCCTCCTGCCTAAAACAGAGAGAAGACTTGATGGGACTGGAGTCATTGGCATACGGTGGTCTGACAAGGGTGGTGAAGCTTGTGTGCCATATGTAACTGCTGGAAGGCATCGTGCATGCGAACAAAGAGGCAACTGACATGAGGCGAAGCCGATGCTCCGCGTTGTTCTGCTCCTCGTCTGCTCCCAGGCGGATCCTCTGGGACTCCTGGCTGCACATAAGGCAGCGGGACCAAAGTCCTGGTTTTGCAGGGTTGTGCATGTTGGAGAAAATTGCTCCTGCTTGCTTCAGCCATGCTTGGAAGTGGTGCGAAAGGTCAAATTTTCCAGCACAGGACCCTCCTCTCTCTTATTTCACTTTATGGTCAGATAGACTATTTTTATTCTGAGATCTGCTGCTGTCCAGTAAATATATAACTTTGTTACTAACCAAGCCTGCTCCAGAATGATACCTTTGTGGACACTAAAAACAATTTAATGGCATGTCACAATAGCAATTCACTCTGCTAATAGCCCGACTCAATAATACTATATTGCATAAACCTCCTTCAGTCTTCTGACAAATAATTCACCTTTATGCACTCTGCAGCAAGCTCCATTTCACTAACAAATATATTTCTCCTCTATACCCACAAATAAATATCCAACATCTTCCTACTGTAACATCAGCTGTTCCTTTGGGTGAGGTCAGCAGGGCCATATTTCTACCACGAATCACCTATCTCCACCCCAGCCTTAGAGACTATCGTTTTTTAACTGGCACATCAAATCATAGAGAAGGGTGCGCGGAATAAAATCTTGGGAAAAAAAAAATGTACATTTTGATATGTCTCACAAGCAGCAGCAGTGAAAAGTTTAAATACTCTGTATGTCAGGGCAGCCTTAAACAAATGTTTATGGGCTTTGCTTTTGCAAGCATAAGTATTTGGGTAAGCACAAACCTCAAGATGTCTCTTGTTTAAAATGCAGTGAAAACTCAGGGAGCAGGCAGGCAGCCTCCTGCCATCCTGCTGCCTTCCTGGCTTTTTTAAGGAGGCTGCTTGCTCAAGGAGAGATCTGTTTGGTCTACTACACAATAAGATAAAATACTCCAAGGCTGCCTCACAAGCTATTCAGGTTAAATTGTTACCTTGATTTGGGTTTGGAGTTCTACATGCTCTTCTAAAACCACAGCTGGCTCTGACGTTGGGGAGCGGTCGGCCTAAGGGACAATCCATCCGGACGTCGCCTCCAGGACTGACAGAAACCCATCCCAAACAGTGGTCACCTCAAGATTTCACTAGTTCTGGAAGCTCAGTGGCTTCACATGAAATGAGTTTAGTGTTCTCAATCTACTTCCTTCTCCAGGTTAAGAGAAATTCTTGGTGCTGGCTTGTGAGCCCCAGCAGGGAGGATTCCACAAGCCCAAGGAATGAATGATCTCATCATGATTCTCCCCAAAATCTTAGAGTTTATTGGGAGCAGTGAAGATGATGTGGGTGTTATAGCCTCCTGTACTGCTACTGTCCTATAAATTAAAAATTAGCTTTTACCACGTCTGAGTTCATGTTAAAAGACAGGTAAGAAAAAATAAATGCGAGTCTTGCATGTACAAATAGAACTTCTGTATTTTTATACTGCTATGTTATCAGCTTACACTTAGTATAAATTTCTCCTTTCCTAGAAATGAGACTCGAGTGATATATTTAGAAATAGGATCAGCTATCAAAAGCTATTTCTTTTTCAGATTCCTATGTATTAGAGAATCTTCTGAAAAACAACTGCATCCTGTTTCTTTAAGAACTACTCTAAAATGCTATGGTAAAAAAAGGGCCATTTCTGTAGAAGAAACTATTTGTATCAAATATCATGAGAAAATAAGTGCATCATGACAATTTTGAACATCTTTTATGATTTGATTGTCAGTAACGAGGCCCACAGGAGAGTGATAAATGTGCAGCACGAAAAATATCTATTTCACTTAGATAGCAAATTATGCAACTCAGTGCTTGATAGCACTTGGCAAAATACAAATGTAGTTGAATGGAATTGAAATTGTTGCTCTTTGCCTAAGACACAGGTAATATCACCAGGGGTCCTGTCTTTAGATATTTATAAGAGCTAAGAGTTTAAGTAATAGTAGCAGTAATACAAAATTACCTTTAAACATTGAAAACATTTTTACTTTGTTACAGGGTGTAATTTACACTTTTCCTCTAATGGCTTACATACTGAAAATGATATACTAATGCAATTTTTCAAATTTAGTTACCTTTTTGTGTTCTAAAATTACATGCTCTCTCTTTTCCCTGTTTGTCACTTCTCAGTTTCCATTTAATTCCATGTTCATAGAGCTTCATAATTTATCTACTTGTCATAGAAGTTTTCTAAACTTTTAAAAATACAAAATACTCCCAATAAACTCTGACAAAAATGCTTCCAACTTTTAGAAATTTTTCAGTTTTGTTTTGAACTATTACCATACATTTTGTTGTTGCTGTGAGATTTTTCATACAGCGACATCAGGCAAGGCAAGGAAAAAATGATCAGAGAAGAGATTCACTCAAACCATTTATATTAACCTGTCTCTTCACTTATAGATTTATATTCCTGCTTATCCTGCATGGAAGGATAGGAAGATAAATATAAGAAAGTGCTGTATAGCGATGTCTTAGCACAGGATGCGAAATGAGTTTCCTATCCTGTGAGAACTTTCAAGATTTTAAAATTGTCCGTGTCATGACGAAAAGTTTATGTCATCAGCTAATTAAAAAAAAAGATCATCTTAACTGAAGTGTTTAGTTTTGATGAGTTCAAATCACTTCCTCCCAGTGCTGATGTTTTTACATGTTCATTTATTTGTTTTATAGGAGTTTTTCTTCCAATTAGCTTGAATTTTGAAACCAAGAGCTGTTTCTACTTAAGCAATGTGAAAACAGACAATTTTGACAGGATGCCTCTTGAAAAATTTCAAAATGATGTTTCTCTAACCAAACCTTTTCACTCAAATAAATTATGTTTGAGCATGTCACCCTATGAAAAGTTTCATCCACAAAATCCAGGTCATATTTACTACGCCTCTCTCTTTCCTCCTAACCATTCTAGTACCGCTTGAGTCCTTCATGACCATGACACCAAAAAAGTAACAGGAATTGTAAGAGGGCCCAGGCGGGTCCTGCAGCCGGGGACAGGCTCATGTCGTGCTTCTCCTGGGATCTCCTGATTCAGAGGTATTTTAGCTTTGTGTGCTGTTTGAATCACGGTGCTGTCACTGAGTCATGAACATTGTTGACACAGATGCTCATGCAAATGTGACCAGCCAGCCACGTTACACGCTATGGACCTCTTATGTAAAAAAGCTACCAAAGAAATAAAATGATTAATTGCAATATATAGTAGAAATACAGGCTCAGACAAGTGAAATATAGGTTCTGACCATCTGCAGTTCTTAAAGGCTCAATTCATTTTGCATATGAGAAGAGGTGTTAGCCTCACACTTCGCAGCCAAATTTTAACGTGGGTAATTCCCTGCATTCCCCTAAAAATTTCAATTCGACGCACTGTTTTATACCTTTTGGCATTGACTCTTGTGTAATGCTGCTCTGCTCTGCTGAACGCTTGCCTTTTTCACCCCACACATGACTTTTCAGCAATAATGGACAATGTTATTGTCAGGTCCTAAAAATCCATCACCTGCATCTTTTATTGCTTTGCCTAACTTTGTCTGGAGTCCAGGGGAGCTTTCGATTCTTTTCATATCTGTTATTCTTATCTTTCTGGCATCAAATTACAGCTTCCTGGGACCTCTGTGGATCTGGCCCTATGCCAAATAAGGCAGGAAGCCATGCAATCTCTTTTAATATTCCATTTCCTTCTCATGGAACTGTAAACCTACACCAAAAGACCCCAGAAAACTAAGGAGCACTTACAAAGCCTAAAGAGCTGATAGGTAACTACTGGGATTAACAAAAGCGTCATAAAACTAGGAATCAAAATTCCTAAAAATTGCAATCCCGATGAACAATGGTGAATGAAAATAGGCAGCTGTATTTTTATGAGAGCGTGTATACAAGTTCCTAATGCAGTTGTAAATAAGCCATTTAAATGACTTGGGTATTTGCAACCCCTATGAAATTCTCATGGGGGAAGCTGTTGACAAATTAAAGCCGCTGTTGCTACTCTTACATTAGCTTTTGTATCCTAAACACATCATTAGATGATATTTCATGGCATAAAACTCTTACCTGCTTAAAGATTGATTTGAAATGGAAGATTCTTACAAGAATATGCAGTCCCTTTGGGTTAGAGCTGGGAGGATCATTTGGAATAAATTTATTGGTTGAAAATGGTTTTGTGTATTCTGTCTGGAAATATTTCATTTTCCTAAATATTCTCTTATTTATAAATAAATAAACCATTGAAAGTATTCACCAGATGAGTACTATGGATCCTTTCATTGACTTTTGAGCAGTTTCTTGTATATCTTATATATTTGAAATGCAGATATTTATGATTGGAATTTTTTTTGCCTTCAGACAAGGGCAACTTTTCAAACCACATTCCAAGTGTCAGGACTTCTTATTCTGCATTTTTTTTTTTTTTTGAGCAAAATATTGCAACATTAATTTTAAAAGAGCACATTATAGGGAATCCAACAGAAAGCTCCTGAATATAAGAACAATTGATGGTCTTTTTGGTCAAAACTGTATTCAACATATGAGTTGAATACCAGGAGATTCAAAGCAGATATTTTGTCCTGCTAATAGTGCTCTGCTCATAGGCACTTCTGCTCATGTCAAGAAGGGACAGTGTTTGGAAGAAGGCTGCCACTGTCACCAGGACAAACCAATACCTTGAGTTTCCTAAAGGACACGATATCTCCCACTTTCACTAAAATTATATGCCTCTTTTCTAAAATAATTGCAGCTGAAAAGTCCAGTAGACAGTGTCACTTGAAGCTTTTAGAAAAAACAAACAAACCAACCAAAACATACATCTTTGAAATAACATTTAAGATCCACTTTAAAATTCTCTTCCCCAAACACAACGGAAAATTAAAGTTAGAGCTGAAAATCTGACTGGAAACCATGTCCTTAAATCAACCTACCTCTCCTTAGCTTTGCAGGGAATCTCACACACTGTACTAATGCCATATGTGCCACAACAGACAGGAATAATGGGGTGAGCTGAGGACAGTGTCACACCATACTGAGTTACTCTTAATTCAAAATTTCTGCCTTGCTTTTAAGAGGATAGCTCACAACCCTGCCAAAATTGCACTTTTTTTTTTCTTTTTTTTTTTTTTAATATACACAGTGAAAAAAAAGATGCAGCATGAGAGCACACAACTTCTGGAGATAGAAACTGAGAGAGCTGCTGAAAGTGGGATGAATTCACCTTTGAATACGTGTGAACTGGATAAACCCTGAAGAAAATAAAGGGAGCAACGATAACATGACAAGGAACAACAGACCTGCACATCAGAAAAAGGCCCCGATTTTAACTCCCCAAACAACCCCCAAATCAAATCAGGATTTGAATTCAAAACTTCTCTGCCTCAAAATTGAATGGCACTCAGCATTTAGAGATTGATTTTACTAGATACTAGCAGCAGAGTGGAAAATACAGATAGTCTTTGAAACACATGGTATACGGCATTTTAATTACTCCCGTGCAGACTTCAGCAGTTTCAGTTTATGGGGCTCCATGGGGAAAAAAAAAAGATAGATTTCTGTTGTTGATTGTTTGTGTTCACTTGGGTTTTGCACCCTTTTTGCATTTCCCTTGACGGGTTGCTCAGCAGAGGTGAGCGGATCCGCAATGCTGGGACCAGAGCCCTGCTCCCCAGACACCGCAGCGGTTCAGAGGGGGCCCTTTGCAGCCTGGGGACAAACCGCTCACATCGGTCCCGTTTCCACATGCAAAGCAGATTCTGGGTCTCAAGCGTCACTTCAACCCAGATTCACTTTCCACATGAAGTTGTAATTCTGCTCCAATTTACTTTTTGTACAGACAAGCTTCAGTCAAAACTTTGCCTAGATTTGAAGGAATGTTTGATACAATAGTTTCATCCAGTTCTACTTTCAACTGCTGATCTGAAAACCTTCTGAATCTCATCTTACATTTTTTAACTTGTGTCATTTGCTATTCAAGTTTCCTTCAACTTTAGTCTCGTCTGAAGACAGAATCAAACTCTCTTGTTTCCTGGGAATGCATAGGTTATGTGACAAGATATACAAACAGTTTTGATCATCAGTAAAATTTACTGCTACACAATATTGCAGTTTTAATTAGCAGTAAAGTGAAATGAAAACTCTGTTGTGGTGTCATTAGAACATGGCTTTACAAAACCTGGCAAGGGACGCTTGCATGGTTCTTCATTTAATGGATGGTAGGTATTTCTGCATTTATTTATGGTAGTACAAGGGTGTAGGGAATTTCTTGGAAATACTTCAAACAAGAATTGACAGGAATATATTCAGTGTCTTCGACTGATACATGAAGGGTAGCTTAACTTTGGTGATGCATACCTTTTATGGTAAAATGTGTTTTTTCTCTTACTGCTTAAGGGAGCACAGGACTTCTTGCTGCTTCAATGGGTTTTTTCCTACATTACTCCTGCAAGGGCCTCCCTGAACAACTTCTGCTGAGCTGATCGTGCGATCCCCCTGTACCTTGCAGCCAGGACAGGCTGGGGAAGCCAGGTGGACCTGCAGAAGGTGAGGAGTGGCTCCATAAGACAATCTCTTATCACCATGGTGCTCAGCAAAGATGCTGCCCACAGGAGGAAGGTTGCAAAGACCTGTATTCACTCAGGTGCTGAGAGATGGGGCTTCTCATCCCACCCGGCTCCATTAGGCAAGGGGGAAAGGGGATCAATGAGGAGACCTGGTCATTTGCTATCTACAAAATACTCTCCATGCTCTCTTTCCCCGCACTGGCCTCTGCTCCCAGCTCTCCAAAACACCTTTGTGTAGCCTGTAGCAAAAAGTGCAATATATGAAGCACTGCAAAGTCTGGTATAAACTTGGGTGTGCTGATGTAGATGGTGTGACCTGGCAGAACTTTGGGAGCCCCTGCACTTGTCCCTAGAGGCTGTGCAGTGCCTTGGAAAGGTCCCATGTGAAAAAATGTGCTCTGTTCAGATAGATGGACCGCTGAGCCCTATTGATCTGTGCTACTCTATGCAGAAGACCTCATCACTGGAGCTCAATCAAGCTGACTTGAGGTTGCAGTCTGATGGAAATGATCTTACCTACTGCACTACAGTGAACAGGGCTTCTGTTATTTGGAGCAGAAACTGCTGAGAGGAGTTGGTGGGGAGGAGCAGTTCGTAACCAGGGAGAAAAAGGAGAAAGCCTCATGATCCCTTTGTGCCGCAGCACCTGAGCCGGGTGAAGCAGAAGTCCCCCTGGCTGTGATGAAAGAGGAGAGGATGCTCAAGGGACGCTGTGCTACAAACAAATGATCTCACTCCCAGCTCACTTTCTTCTTGTAGTGAACAAAAATCTGTAGAATGAAAGGCAAAACTGACTTGCAATCAATCTTCATTAAGAGTCGGAATCTTTCACTGCAGCTCTATAAACAGTATTTTTGTGAATTAAAAATAACATTATGTTAATTACAGTTCTGTATTACCTTTTCTTGTTATGGCATGTTAGGCATACTCCTACTTTACAGAATGCCAATAACTCTTCACAGTTTAGATTTCCTTTAATGCTTCCACAGGATTACAGTTGCCTCCTCTGATAAAGGAACGATCCTTTGAGATGATGGCACATCAAATATGCCCTCATATTTGTATCTCCTGTTTTCCAGCCTGTGCCATATTGTGCATGAGCTGAAATGGCACAATACTCCAAATCTGCCATCTACTTCAGAGTGCCGTCTTTGAAACCGTCCCATATTTTCTCCTCCAGAGACCTATCGATATATCAGGATCAGAAAAAAAACAGAAACTCTCTAGCCCTGTGTTATGGTCCTTCATTTTCAAAACTAGTTCAAGCCTCCACCCTGGAAAATCAGCCTTTTGGTTGCTCTTGTGTATGAACAGTTGGGGGAGTGTTGAATACAGATTCATGCTGCACTAATACAAAGCAGTGTCTATGTCCTGTGATTGCATATTAGCAAATTTGTCTTCTGGGTCCTCACATCATCTTGGTATGTTGCCCATGGATTCCAGCAACATACGGCGTTGAACTTCAGCCAAGATATACAGCACTAGGTGCAGTTCAGCGCGGGTCCAATGACAATGTGGTGCAGCCAACATTCTCCTTCACAACAGCTTAGAGTCAGTTCTTACAGGGACCCTGATGGGCAGGGCGAAGAACCAGACTGTACCACAGATATGGAAGAAATCACAGGGCTTGTCTGGGCCTGCAAGTCCAAAATAAACAATCTATTTTGTATTTAACATGCCTTGAATTAGGGACAGTATAGAAGGACAATCCAATATGGGCTGTTGACACCTACCGATGTAAACCATAGTGAATGCACCAGCACTGATGAGCAGGTTCCATCCCAGGTTTTAGTATGTCTCATGCTGTGTTTTTTAAATGTAAAGTTGACAAGTAAGTAATATTCCATCCGCAGCACATTTATAATGCCATCTCTGGAGCCAGGCTCTGAAAGCAACATCTATAAACTGGTGTTAACAGGACCCAGGTGACATTCTATATACCCAGGTCAGTGTGTGCTGCGGAGAACCATATCCTGATGCTAGGACGCAATTTCCCAATGGAAGTTACGAAATCCACATGTCTGCAAGCTCTGTTTTAGGCATCTAACCACAGAAATTGTTCCTAACAACAAGAATGAGATAGGATCAAGACATTACATGTCAGCAGAAATATCCTCTCCTTCTCCCCCAGTCCACTGCACATTCAGATTTCACAAAACTTTGGTAGGAATTTCCATGACTCATTCAACAGCAATCCACCTTTCATAAGGGTTGCTTTTCTTTGCTATACTACTATAAAAGACTGAAAATCAGGATTTTCTCTTTCGCCGAAGAGGTGAATTCATCATTTCATGCCAAATGCATTTGCATAGGATCACATACTACTTACACATACATGTATGTCCCCAAAGCCCTGGACAAAAGCATAAATCTATTAGGTACACAATTGCATTTGCTGCAAACATTTTTGGACATAAAGTTTGAAGTGCAGAGGTACTGCAGTATATTGGTGGGCAGAAATACAGGCAGTCTAGTTCAATGAATTCCTAACTAGGCAGAATAAGCAGGAATTAGTGTTACACAGGCTGTTTGCAAATAAATATTCTTTAAACAACAGAGAGACAGGCAGCCCTGTGAGCCTTTTGGGTAGAACTGCAATGAGTACCAAGCAAGGACATGAATAGATAGGTGTGTTGAAAATGCCTAGACTGACAAAACTATTTCAGATAGAGAAACTGGAACTTGATGCATAAAGAGCCAGGCATATGGGAACAAAAAGCAAATTTCACAGAAAGTAAGAAAGAAAGAAAGAGTGAAAGAAAGACTGAAAGAAAAAAATAAAATTCCCCTACAGGTTTAGCCGATAATGTCAACAAGCATCATTCTTACTGCTCTCTCAGTATATGTCAAGTCCTCTATTGCTTCTAATCTGTTGTAAGCTATATTCTCTATAGACAGATATAACACCAGAGGAGAACATTAAGACCACCTATTCATATTTTTTTGACATCTGAAGTACAGTCAGACCTCGGTAGGACTTCAGCTTTGGCACAGAGTGAATCTGTGATCTTATCAAATATGCAATCCCACATAAAGCAACTGCTGAGCTGCACAAGAGTCACATAAATATTAAAACGTTCAGAATGGTTAACTCATCAAACAAGCTGCCTATCTGGACAGATGGACGGAAGGACTGAGGAATACATCATGCAAAATCTTGAATTTAGACTGCATGAAGTACTCTAAGAAATGAGACAAGCACATACTAAAACCCACATTTACTACATATGTGGTCATCACTGGCTTTTAATCAGGAAAGGTTTAAAGTGAATTTCCCTGGAGTGTGATCCTGAGCAGAAGATGGCAGAGGGTCTGTGTTAGGGTGCCCATCGGGGAGCCAGTATATTTCAGAGAAGATATAAACCTGCGTTGATAGGACAGGGAAAATCACAAGCAGAGAGAAGATGCGTTATTTTGTAAACAACACATGACGGCTATCTGGTGATCAGAGACTGCAGTATTTTCCATCCCCCTGCTCATGTGAAGCAGGTGGAGCCATCTTTTACCAAAACTAAGACATCCAAACAAGGCCATTGCTGACTGCCTGAGAGCGCTCCAGGAGACCGTGGTTAATGCAGGTTGAATGTATTTATTTGCTGGTAATTTATAGCTGTTTCTCACTGGAGGAACTTAGTATCTGATGCACACATTTATTAACTTAACCTCCAAAAGGAAAGGTAATAACCACTTTCCAGAGAGGCACCGAGATGTCTGCATCTGCTTTTCAGAGGTGCTAAACCCCCTCTGCTCCCCGCAGGGGGATGGGGCTCCCAGCAGCTCATCATGGCTGCACCAAGGCCCTTGTCCCACGGTCTGGGTTCATTGGGGACATCTCTCTCTAAGTGTCACCGCAGTGTTGAGTGCCACTGGGCAATCTGGGCTTTATTTTAAAGCTTAAAAGAGAGTAACTGATGAGCACTTTGTCCCCCAGCCTCGTCCACCGCTGGCGCAGGCATTGGCGCTGTGGGAAGAACATGCCTGGCACATCTGTCCAGCTGTGTTTGCCCATCGCTATCCCTCCACTGGGAGGGCAGTGGGGATGGTGCCCGGGGCACTCGGCGGTGCCTGACGGGCCGGGGAGGCTGAGGAGAAGCGACAGCTCGGAGAAGCCTGGCAGTACCATCTAGTGGGTGCTGCCTCGCACAGGCAGCCGCTTCCAGGGGAGAAGGGAGAAAAGAGGACAGAGAACAGAGAAATAAAACATTCTTTATCACTGTTCTTGACAGGTATTATATTGTACTATAGTGCCATTTGTTTAGTTACTGCTACAGCAAGTGCTGTGCAGAAATCTTATAAGCAGCCATATGGCACCTCTGAATGAAAGCCATTATGCTTTTATGAGTAACCCACACTGTCTCTGCTAGGGGAAAGAACCTCCGTTTGCACCAAATGTCATTTTCCTATTCTGAAAGGAAGAAAATATTTCTGACTTTCACTGAACTCCACAAACCCGAGCTGATTCTCCTCTCCTGACAGTGTTTACACAGAGTCTAAACCCACTGGAGGTCTCAAATACCCACCAGGTATTTCACAGCTGACATTCTGCTGTTTCGATGCTCATGCTTTTCAACTGTGCCATATTAAACAACACTGTTTGCATCTAAGATTAGATTCTATAGTTACTAGTTCATTAATATTTTATAGTTTACCATCCATTATGTTTGACAGCAACTGTCCAGTCATTCTTAGCATTATTTTTAAACAGAGTAACAGACCCGTAGGAACGGAAAGTCTATTCTCTAAACAGGGTAAAAATAACAAGTCATTTAAAATTCCTAGTACCTGGTTGCAATATCTGAGCTGCAGCTCTTAAATGAACTCCGTGATTTTGCTGTATAGAGCAAAGTTTTGGTGGTGATTGGAAGAAAAAGATATTTTCTCCTCCATCAGTTTCTGTTTCCAATGCTGCCACATTGCATTAAAAGTGGTACATTGTCTTCTGGGGATTTGGTTGTTAACTGCTGTGTAAGGGTCTGCAACTTGCTAGTTGGGGGGTCACAACCAAATATGTGTTAAAGGAAGATGAATAGTTGTACGATACATATAGAGAACACAACTTCTTTTAAAGCTGTGCATATTTGCATGCTTAATTTCCACGTAAAATGATTGTGATTGTGGTCACAGTTGCAGAAAATGCATATGCAAATTAGGCACATAAAGACAAGCACATTTGTATGTGATGGCCATGAAATATATCAGTCCCTTGTCCACTTTCAGTATCTGTGTATAGATTTGTGTGTAAGATTTTTTTTTTACGACATCAAGTTCATCTATCAAAAAAGAAAAAAGGGCTTAAATAAAATAAAGTCTATAAGGAGACATGTTGTTAAAAGTAATGTAAATAATCTCACTTTACTGCTCCAGATAATTAACACTCTTCAGCAAGAACTTTCCTCTAAATATCAGGCTTCTTTTAGAGAGATTTGCCATTTTACTGCATTCATTACACACACCACACTAAAGTCAAGCCATGTACCAGAAATACTGCAGGGATCACGCAGAATGTAATTGCTCTAATGCTTTGCATATTTATGTTTGAGACCTTTTTATGAAGTGTTACTTTAAAAAAAGAAGGATCAGTTCATCTTTAAAAGGGAGTGATTGATTGCTGCCAGTCAGGCATTCCTTCATTCTTGGCTTCTCTCTTAGTCTCTGTAATAAGTTTTTCACGAACACCAGCCCGCTATTAAAGAACGGTATTCATCATAAGCCAAGCAGAGAGGAGGCAGACTTTGATGGGCACAATACCATATTTCAATCTACAGTGTCCTTTTTGTTAAACTTGATCTGCTGCCTCATTAGCCTTAGAGCAAAAATACACAAAGCCTTTTGTAAATATTAATCAGAAATGTACAAAACCCCTCTCCAGACTAAATTACTTATTATTGGGCTCTCTCCAGGTGATAATATCTAACTAAAAAATTCTGTTTGCCTAAATTGTGGGAGAAAAATACCTTTCTATGTACATTTTATGTAGCACTCTTACACGGATAAGTGTTTTAAGTAAATGCATTTCTTGACTCTTTTCCTTTTTTTTTTCCCTAAACATTTATCCTTCACAGAGAGGAAATACACAGCCCTGCTGTATATTGTAGGCTGCAGCATTCATCTGAGCAGTATGAGGTTCAAATTCCTGATATCCAGGTTTATTTCTGGCACTGCTGATTAATATAAGAGTGCTTTTTCATGTTTTCCTGCTGAGCTTAAGCTTTATAGATGTGAGGCTGCGGCTTAAGACACACTGAATTAACAACACATGCTTTAGGCGAGTAAATATGGCACTACAGAGGAGTTCCCCTAATGGGGGTCCAGATGGGTTCCAAGGCAGGTCCTGGGCTGATGCACTTCACAGGGTCCCTGTCAGAACAGTAAAGTTTCAGGATTTTGCTGCTGTTGTTGACTCCGGTGGGTTTTTTCATAAACTTTCAGAATTTCAGCCTTTTTGGGCAAGGCGAGCTCCACTGCTGCTGGTGAGAGCCAACAAAATGGAAGATCCTCGCACAAAATTTTCACTAATACAAGAGCCTGAGGTTATGAAATCCATTTTCTTTATATAATTACCGGTACAGGGCCAGAGCTGAAACTTTGGGAAGCTCAGGCTCAAATCCTGTCTCGTTCAAGCATTCCCTTGAAGTTTGCGATGAATGTTAAAAAAAGCCATCTGTAAAAATGGGGTTAGTCACATAACTTCTAAAATCAAAGCTTAAAGGTCGCTATCTTCAGAGTCTCTTTGTTAGAGTAAACAATATAAATGCTCTTGGAATTATGTTGCGGAAACAAGTTTCGTTGCTATCATCGGGTCCAATTCTTCAAGCATTTCGTTGAGGAAAAGTAATTTCCTTAATGAAGCTATTCTTACCAGCAAAGCTATTCCTTGTGCAAGTCTTTTCAGAATTACACCCCATTATAGCTTATTTATTAGAGCAAAAAAGACTTCTGTGCTCTTTTTAGCAAAACCATTTCAGGCACAAGTCATCTCAAAAGAAAGGACTGAGCATGCATTTGTGTGACATTAACAGCTAGACCATTTGTAAGTGAAATTAATGCTGTATTGGTATTTGCAGAGTTCAATAACTACTGCCTATTTGGTTGTAAACTTGAGGAGACACAGGCTCTGGTTTTGTTCATGTTTATACAACACCCGGCCCAGCCCTCAGCAGAACTGGAGCCCCAGGAGTCACAGTAATATGGATCTTAAAACCAACGTTACAGACATCTGCCACACATTCTGCAGTAATAACTAGATATCTAATCACAGCTTTCCACATGCATCTGAGAGACTTTGCAAGGATTTGTCTGAAAAGTTTGTGGCAACTATGCAGTCAAAATAAGCACTTAAACACCTTGAAAATATATGTGGAGTCAACTTTCTGTGTTGTAATTCTTGGTATTGGATGACTTGTTTGTGGCAGTTATTTTCTGTACGTTTTACCTCCCTGAGATTGCATTTGAATCATCTTAAGTGCTAGTCTAGCAATAACATGCACCGTTCACAAGCACCAGTGAAACTCCGGATAACAAACTGTAACCTTCCCCATCAATCCCGTCAGACTAAATCCCCAGAACCAGAGAGTTCGCAAAACACAGCAGAGTTATTTATTTTTCTTTTCCTCTACTAATACTCTTTTCACAACCTGACATAACCTAGTAAAGTAATTCTAATTGTATTTTGGATTGATAGCAGCATTTTTCTCAGAATACACAATGCTTATGAGAACAGTTTTGTCTCTCTATTACAGTACAAGTGTTTCACCTTGATGGCACAAAATAACAGGATCTATAACACAGAGAAGTCAGCGGTAAAACTACCTGAAACTTTATGTCCTAAAAGAAAATTGACAACAAAAATTTGGGTTCCATTTTTGTATCACGTAAGAGTGGAGTAACAAAGATGATTCAGTAGAAAGCAATTAAAAAGGCCGCTGAGGAAATCAGTAGTTACAAATGACACTTCAGAAGGAGATGTCTGGCTTTTAACAGTGTGTCCCCCCAGAGGAACAACCCTGCAAGGAAGAAGAGCTGGCTTGCCTAAAGCTGCTACAGTCAGCCTTGACCCCTAATTCAAAGTGGAGCTGGAATAAATGCTTCTTGAGGTTCAAAAGCAGCCAGCTTTCTTCTGTTGAACCACATTTCTGTATTTCTTGATTTCCTTACAGGTCGGACTAGAAGCAGAGAGCTGCTGAGGGGAGGCTGGTATGCCCTGTCACTGTTCCTAACCCTGGAGCCAGGGAGCAATTGGCCAGAGAGAACCCAACCAGAGAGGCTTCCAAACTTGCTTTTACTCAAAATCTTCAGTTTTCCACCTGACAGTTAAAACAGGCTTTTGCTTTAAGTCCATTCCTGTCTTCTAAGCAGAGGCATTTTCAACTAGAAAGGACTAAACATTTGTTTTCAGGAAGACTTACTCTCCTCTGTAAAAATACCCTGCATTAGGTCCTTCCTTACGGCCAAATGCTGTGAAATAAATTAAAAGAGCATGCAATCAGTTCACAATGACTGTAATTAGGCAATCAAATAGCCATAGGAAGCAGAAATCATCAATGTCTTTAGCTTGTCCAATTTGTCAGTGGATTTACTTGCAAGGTTGTGGGATTTTTTTGTGTGTGTGTTTGCTTTCTTTGTTTGTTTAATACAACTTCAAGATTATAGACTAAAATTCAAAAATAAATACTATCAATTCACTAGAATCTTTCTTATGCACATCTCAGATGAGTGCCTATTAACCCCAGCAATTATTTGAAGTCTTCAAGCCGACCCAACGCCTGTGCCAAGTCTGTTGGCCAGGAAGGTGCACCCGAGGGGTGAGGACCTGGACGCAGTGTCTGCAAAGCACCAGCGCAAAACACGGAGCAAACCTCTCCCCACATCTACGCAGAAATATTTGTGAAGTTTTAACTTAAAGTCTCGGAAAATCCCAGTGTACAATTAAATAAAACTCATCAAAAACACAACCAAACCATATCCTTCCTGTAATAAAAAGAAGGCAAACAATATGCCCTTATACACGTTTATGCATACCTTTGTAACTGCAGGCTTCCTGCTCAGGAGTTGCCCTGCCAAGAATCATGTATCCTGTGATGAAATTTCTCAATAAATAAAGTGACTTCATTATTGAAAAGCTTAACTGTAGTTGTGTGTGCAGTTTTTAATGCAGCACCAGCCCTAAAGTGCTGATGAGAGAAAACCCAGATGCAGGAGACATTCAAGTTGGAGCCAGGACATTTTAAGGGCTGCAAAGTTTCATTAGCTGAGCTGTGGATCGATTGGTAGATTAAAACACTATATTTGTTCATGATAGAATCAGCCCCTCCACTGGTGTAAGTCAGCATGGGAGAATGTAAATCTTCAGGTTAGCTGAGGATCAGGCTCCTGATTTATTGAGTCTTCTTAGTGCAAGTAACAAAATGAGGGGATTCGGGATATTCACAGGTAGATCGCCATCATTTGAGCTCTGGGACTGGAGCTGTTTGTGGGGACTCTGGGATAAGGGTTGGACAGATTCCAAGTTCATTATTGTAGCCTGATTTGTGGTTAAAACATGTTAAGCCTAAATATTAAGCAAATACATCAGAGGAGGATTTACAGCTGTCCAAGGACATAGTAAACTGTAACACAAGCTCCTAGACCGTATTAAATTTGTATCCCCACGGTTTCTTCTGCTAGGGAATAGAACAAGCAAATCGAGTAATTCCTGAGACACATTAAGGATAGGCTTGCTATAAATTCCCTCAAACTCAATTGTCTGTGCTTAGACTGGAGCCATCAGCTTCTATTTGAAGCTTTGGTATTCTGAAACTTTTTTTTTTCCCCCTGGAAAATTTCAAACAAAGCATATTCTTTTGACTTCCCAGCAACAGAGAGGACAAAGAGATATTTTAAAGTGAGTCCAAAGGGCGTTAAACTACCTCCCACCCATCCTCAGCATTATTACAACAACTAACAGACTGTTGGTGTGCTGGACCTGTTTGAGCGGATGAATCACTGCTCAGCTCTGGCCCCAGCGGAGCACTGCAGACGCTGAACTGTGTGGGAAGTCAGCTGTCAGGCTGATGCAACAAGTCAGAGTTTACCAATCTGTTCTCAGAAAACCGCAACTGGCAAAATGCTTCACATTACGTCAAAGTACTGAAAACAAGGCAGGAAGAGAGACATACCTCTGCTTCCACTCCTTTAACTACAACACTCCGACACCTCCCGGCCCACGGACGGTGCCTGTGGGGTGATGTGCCCCCGGGGTGATGTGCTGGAGGACGGTGAGATGTGGCAGCCTGCTTGGGTGGAGGACCCAGCTCACTCCTGACGTGGGATCCAGACACCTGGAAGCAAAGCCAAGGGCCCCTATGCACCGCACAAGGAGAGTCTATCAGAACAGCACCCAAATCCATTCAAGTGTGGAGCCCAAGGCAAAGGCTGCGAGCGGCTGCCCAGGACAACTCTCAAGAAGGCTCCAGGCCAGGGCTGATTCTTTAGTCCTGTCTTCTAGACACCTCACTTTGGGCTGCAGATTTGGGTTGCAGATGGTATCTCCCCCGAGCCAGCACCTGGTCTGGAAGCTGCTCCTGAAAGGAGTAACTTTTGTCTCTTTCAGAGAAGAGGCTCAGTACTCTTTAAAGTCTGAGCTGAGGGGGCAGAAACATTAACTTTCTGGTAGCAGCCTTGTAGTTCGCACATTCACCCATAACAGGGGAGACTCAGATCTGTTCATTCCTCTCTCTGCCTTGGGGAGTTGAACTCTCATCTGGTACGGATGCTCCAAACAACTCTGTTGGGGGCTATGGGTGTGGAGTGGAGGGAATTTCTGTAAAAGCTGTTTTGTTTCACACAAAATAATGCTAAAATAATTGGACCTAAGGGACACAGAAGGGGAACAGTCCTGCTTCTGGTCTCTGCTCTCAGAACTTTACATGCTCCTCTTTTGAAGTCACAAGATGATATTTTGGAACAGTCCTGGGAGCCAGGTCAGCATCCACAGTTCATCTTCATCAGTAAATTGTCACCAGTGGGTGACAAAGGCATATTCTTCCTATAGTGTTCTTTCTCCCTCTTCTGTGGCATCAAATAACCTAAATATTTTCTCCGTACTTGCATAGCATCAGCTGGCAGAGAGAACCTTCTGCCAGGCCTCCAAGAGGCTGCAAACCTGCTGGTTTGGGTGCCCTTCTCAAAAGCAGAAGACCTGGGTTTGTAACACTGGAACTCTGATACCCTGGAAGTGGATGGAACAGTATGAGAACCATTTCTCATGGCTGCCAAATTTTAAAGGAAAGTGGTCATTCTGTTGGATTTTGCAATGAGTGCAGTCATGTCAGGGTTTATTCGTGTGCCCTGGGAACGCTGACCAGATGAAGACCGACAGGTCACTTTGTGAATCCCACCCATGATTGTGAAGGTAGTTGGGACAGAAATATTCAATCTTGTCAAGCAGAACATTCACTAAATGTCTCCTAAGACATTTTCAGATCATAAACTGAGTAACCAAACTAGTGCAGGCACTTCCAGGGATGATGTGGTATCTTGGCAGCATCTCACTGGTCTCAACTCTGCATTTAAGTATCAAAATTCTGCTTAAATCCTACTTTAAGTACCTAAATCCTGTGCTGGATTTAATCTTGAAGGCTTCATTTTTTATTTTAGAGACAATCCTGAGTTGTGAGAAAACACATCTATAACATGCTGGAATGCCAAGCACACAGATAGGACTATAGTGCTAGAAAAAGAGGGAGGTTTTGGTGTAAGGCAATATGCTGGGGGGAGATGCACTGCGAAGATGTAAAACTCAGGGCAGACGCACTATAACTCTTATCTCTGTCCCAGAACAGTGTATTTACTCTCTGTGAAACTTCAAGCAAGTTGCTCAATCTCAGCTTCAATCCCCCATCCGTAAAATGGGTGTCATCCTTAATTTTTTTTTAGCCTTTTAGATCACACACTTTTACGATTGGGAGTGCCTAGTTTATTACCTATGTATTCAGTGCCTGCTTAAGAAGCCTTTGATTTGAGTTAACATAGGTCAGTGTCACCACAGCTAAAGTAAAGAAGACAACACTACACCCTTTACACACTCCCACACTGAAGGGTTCCCAGTGGAAAGCAGAGGAAGAATGTCTGACCTGTCACCCCTCTTGCTCTCATTTACTGGTTAAAATCCAGACGATTTCCAGCAGGGAGCCACTGCTGTGTTACGGAAAGCAAAGATGCAAAGCACTGTAGGTCTGCTCTGCTCCAGGAAGTCTGGAGAAGCCACAGGGGACTGGATTTTTGGTTTTTGAAAAGACTTTGACACCTGTTTTCCTGACATTCTTGATACAGATGTTCAAGACGGGCTGTCAGCATGGATACTTGCAAAGCTGGAGTGAGAATGGCATCGAGATGAATGGGTCCAGCCGGATGAATATGGCAAGAATCGTTACACTGACTCTAGATAGGGGCTAGAAAACTCAGAAAACATCTGCTTGTTTCACTTTTTGGCACTTTCTTATATAAAAGTCAACTGCAGTGAAAGCCCTGGAATTAAACACCAGTCAGGGGAAGCATGCGCTGGAAAGGGTGAGGACAACTTTTGCCTTGTCATTGCATGCAAGGGGACACAAGGAATGTGGCTGAATGCAGATGCTCTACTCTCGTCATTAACCTTAAATGAGGCCCAGACTATAAACCAACTTGCCCATTTACTTTCAAGTTCTCTGAATCAGATCCTTGGCTCTCTGACACATAATGAAGAGAATAATGAAGGGAAATTTTTTTTACTAATTTCAGGAGAGATGGAAGACAACTAAGTGTGTCAAAAGAAGAGTCTATGTAACCAAGCAAAACATAATTTTCCCGAGTGTTACATGCTTTACACAGTGCAGGCCCTTCATGAATCAACTGTCTTCCCACTAACTATGATATCGGCAATATCCTAAATAGAAATTACCTCAAATAGAAATCAGCAGTAACAGTAGCCTCCACATCTGTAGCCCAATAGCCACTACAAGGATTTGTTTCCCTTCTCCATCATCCCCAAAGACACATTCACATAATCCTCCCTAACCTCTCTGAGCCCATCTAATGATGGTTTCCAGGAGGAATACCCACCTAATATAAGCCAACAACAGGCCTCGTTGAGCTTTCATGTTATATTGCATTCGTTTAAATGTCCTGATACCAACCACCCGCACACAGGATTACTCAGTTTAGGCTTCTCCTATGCTGAAATCTCCAGGTATTTTATTTTCAGTAATGGCTGGATTGGCTCCTAACACCACGACACATCTGCCCATTGCTGCTTCTTGCCTGCAGTCATCGGTTACTCTCTCTTTCTGCTTCTCGCTATCCTGCAGTGTTTAAGATGAAGACAGGCTGTGATGCCCACACAGAGCGCCTTTGACTCGAGTGAGGAATCTGCTCCTGTTCAGGGCTGGTGACAATCTGTAAACTCTTCGTGACAGAGACTGTATCTTGTTATGTAGTTATACTGTGCCTAGCACAATGAGGTCTTAATCCCGACTGAATGCTGTTATATCATAAGCAATAACTATGATAGGGAGGAAATTGCAGCACAGTGACGGTACAGAGGAACTGCTCTTGGTATTTTTAGCAAGGGTGTAGTATAGAAATAATAACATGGTAGTATAAAAGCAGCTGTTGAAAGAGAAGACTGACCTGCTGTTAGGGAATATTTTTCACTTTTTCTGTAATCCTGATACAAACCTCTCGGATTATGTTTTGGCTTTATGGTTGTACCTGGGGGACAAGGAGGCTTGTGACATAAACAAGTTCAGGCTCTAATATCCTGGGAGATCATCAACAATTAGTAAGAGCTAAAAAAATAAAACCAACAAACCAAACAACAGTAGTTGCTCTGTTCTTATAATAAGTGGCTTTCTGTGAGAAACCAAGAACCACAGAAAAGCTGTGATATTTTCTTATTAATTTCGGCATGTAAGTTTTACAGCTACATTTTGAGATATTTTATGCCTATGCTCTCTTTCCTGAATGTGATGTCGGCTCTAATTCTCTGAATAACTACCACGGAACCTACACACATGTATCAGATGGATCTGTGTTTGGCGATCAGGATCTGCAGTACTTAATGCAGAGTCATTTCTCCTTCAAATTGCCAACCAAATTCTACAAAAAAAAGAATAAATTTTGCCCTTGACTGCTCTTTTCCTATCCCAAAGAGGTCAACTGAGGATGCAATTTCTCCTAACATACTTAATTTCACACTCCTACTTGGAGTCTCCTAAAATCACTTGGTTTATTAGCATTATATACTCAAGCGCAAATAAGCTTTCAATCTGCAGAGTTGACTAACACTCCTTCTGAAACATAATTTTTTAATTTTAGTTGATACTTAAAGCTTTTTTTTTGTATTTCTGATTTTGGATGACTGAATGGTAAGTTGAAGGAGAGTCACGCAGCACTTCTCCCACACCAGCGGTCTGAAAACGCCTGTAGATCAGGGACAGGAGGAACTGACATTTGAAAATAAAAGATGTCACTTCAACTGAAAATTTATTTGAGTCCATCAGCAACAGTCTTACTGAATAGCAACTTTATTGTTACAACACCAGAAATGGAGTCCAAGACAGCCCGAGAACTAGATTCCAGTCTATTCTGAAAGCAAAAAAACAAAATAACAACAAAACCACATCGGACCAGATTTTCTAACATGGTCATTGTTACAAGCAATAAGACTAGCACTCAGATGTCTAACCACATGGCTGTTCTCCTAATTAGCTGGGATCACAAAATTGTGCCTGAAAAAGCAGAAACCCTATTTTAAAAATAGGCCTCCGAGTCCAGATTTTCAAAGCTTCAGCTTCCAATCCAACACCTACGTGAAAAAGGCAGATTTTGAGAAGAAACTCCCGAACTCCTCCCCTTCCCAGGAGGTGGGACTGCAGTTAAGCACATCTGAAAAAACTTCCCACTTCATTTGTTACCTAAATGCTGATTAACTCCTGAAACCCACCCGCTCCTGAGCCTCCTATGTGGCAAATGCTGTATGGTCAGTTGTTTTTTTAAATATCGGCCCCCCTGTTTATGAAACAAACACTTAAGGAGAGGCAAGGGTGGTATAGGGCCTGGAACATTTGCATTTCTCTGTTATAATGTGTGTTTTTTGTGCTTTATCTTTGCAATCCATAAAGCGAACAATGCATTGTCTGAAAGACACTTTCTTCAAAAATGCAGTCCAGATGAAAGCTTAAATTTGTGTACATTCATATACACACACACACAGACAATGTGTATGTGTTTGTATCCATATCTACACGCAAAGTTAACTTGCCAAAATCTCAACACAGAAGCACACATGTAACATCTCAGCTGAAGCTGATGGAGCCAGAATTCAGCCTTTGGGCCATTATTTTAAACTGCAAAACTCATTTCATTTAGGAAAACAAAAACAAACAAACAAACAAACAAACAAAACCCCTTCTCATCATGGAGCTTTCAAAAAATATTTCCCTGGAGCAAAATGGCTGTTTCCCCTCCCACACAAACTGGCAGCCAAGTCAGGAACAGTGCTGAAGACTTCCCATGCTTGCAGAATCAGATATAAAATTTGCAGGAAGGCTGGCACTTATTTTCTCACAACAGTTTGTTCTTCACATATTTCACAACTTTTAAGTTCCTTAATGTAAATTGGAATCATACATTTTGCCTCCATGTGTTTTATTGACTCTGATCTCCATATTAACACCATGTAAGAGATGCGCCGTTAAATTCAGCAAGCTGGCCGCAGTTTTGCCCAGGTAATTCTCCCCTTTCTCCTTAAACACCCCAATGTCTTCCTGACACATCCACTCTTCTGTGACTGGACCAACAGGGGCAGCTCCTATGAAAACCCAGAGATGATTCAGCAGGACGGGGAAGGTTTGGACTAGAGGAGACCTTGTTGGCTACAGGTTTCTTCTATGACTTTGGGCAGCTGCAGGTCCTGTCCCTGTTCGAGTGCTTAGTTCTCAGTGCAGTCAGTGCCTAAATACCTCGAGTGTGCCGGTAGGTCCTGGCCAGAGAGGTGCTTCTTGTGCAGCAGGACTCTTCTCTGAACGCGTTACTGGGGGAATGTTACAAACTAGACTCAAAGGTGCCAGAAATCAACTGTTCTTTGAACAAAGCGTGAAACTCAGGTGGTCTCCTCTCCACATCCCCAAATGCCCTACAAACACAAATTCATAGCATTTATCCCCAACTGTTTACAAAGGAAGACACCAAAGGGGAACAGGGTGGAAATACCCTTAGCTTCTCGTATGCAAAGCACATTCATCGGATCAAGAGGCTGTTGGTCATGTGGGAAAGTGCATTAGGCTGCAATCAGATTCAACTGGATGACTCAAGAGACACTTCTCAGTGTGAAGAAAAGCCTTGGAGAGCAGCCCTAGATGAGGTGCTGAAAGCCATGGCAAAGCCAGGAGCTGGAAGGAGATCATCTGCTGCTGTCCCTTGACCACAGTGTCTCCTTATACGTGTAGCCGTTTGTGGCTGACTGGTTCTATGGATTTTTGGGAAGGCTTTTGGGACTCAGAAAGAATTAAAAGAATATCTGAAATGATTTCCCTAATCAAGTTTCTGTTCCCTTCATGTTCAAATAGTGTTTAATTTAATTTCCCATTATGCTAACAATTTCTGTCCAATATTTTCCCCACTAACTAACATCAGTTGTATGTGTCTTTTTTCCATCAAATATTATGACTTTTCTTTTGCAAATTTCATTACTTGGTCCAGGGTCTGCTTCTTTTTTAAAAAGGTTGTCTGTGGTTCAGTTTTATCAAGAACAATATTGATTGTGACATACTTGCATATTCCAAAAAGGACTGTAAACCCACATAACACTTCAACTGCCAAAAATGCTTTTTCAATTTTTCTTTCTTAAACAAACTCACTTGGACCAAAACATCACATTTCATTTTCCTCTCCCTCCTGTGTAAGTTGTTGCTTGGAGTTACTTTTCTCTGTGTCTAAGCAATGGATATGAATCAAGATTCAAAATTTGGATTCTGTTCCTAAAACAAGAACTGCAGTGTTTTTGTTGGTGCTGACCAGACATGCGCATGTTTGTGTCGCTCCAGAACCTTTCTCAGATTTTAGATTCCTTAGACATAAACAATTCATGAGGAAACCTGGCCAGTTGCTCGAGTGCATGGTCCTTGCATGCATGATATCTGCATGGACCACCAATCTCTACCTAGGTTTAATACATGGAGGGTACATTATTTCACTACCTCCTACTGCAGTTAAATTTCACAACCAGCAGTTTGGATGATTTAAAAATAAAATTCAGCTATAGGATCTGCCATAATATTTCTAAAAACATTACATATTTTTCTGAATACAATTTATGGAACACATTTCGGCAAGGCTAACAGTTTATTGTGTATAATGCAGATTTGTAATTTACTGGATTAATCAGAAAGCCAGCACAGTATAGAAGTTTGCCACTAATAATGATTTATCTGCTACCCGATTACAAGACAAAGGTATTCTCATTCACAGTTAGTAGCTGGAGACACAAATGTTCTGGAATTCAGCTTTAAGCAGTATAGCTAATTTGGTATTTTAATATAATCATGCTTTAAAGCATAACAATGCATACTGGACTACCAAACATAGCCCTGAGGGATACTGAAAAGTATCATGCTAAAGAGGACCCTCTTGAATTTTAGCAGGATCCAGAAAAAGAATGCTAAACTGTGCAATTTTTTATGCTACTTATATTGTTGCCATGAGTAAAAACTCTGTTCACTGTTTTCATGCCACACTAAGGGATGGGAATTGTCTGTTTGGTGTCCTTGAAGACAGTTGGTCCACATAAACATCAGCAAGGAACAACAGATATTCACACTATTTGGGTTTTTTTAATAATTAAATTGCTGTTCACAATTACAGCAATATAATCTGCCATATAAAATTTGGTCTCAGTTAAATTCCAGAATGCTCTCCTGAAATATTTTCCAGATATTTGGTTTACCCCAACACCGGTAAGAATAAAATCAGCTCAGGCCCAATTTGAAGCCAACTTTACGTTTGCAAACTAGAACCACACAAACCATGCAGTTGCACAGCTCTGCACTAAACTGGGTGGATCTTACTCATTCAGAAGTATATTCTTTTTGACTTTTCATTTGTTTTTAATCAAGCTAAACCAAGTTCATGGAAATTAGTGCCAAAGAAAAATGTTGCATTCACTTCTGCAAAGAAAAAATGCCACATTTCACAAGGTGCTAATCATTTTCTGGGCTTGCTTATTCATAAAAGCAGTAGTTATTTTTTTGTCTGATTATTTAAAATACATTTCCACTGTTGTGGCTCTAGAAATTTAATATTTCCACACTTCAAAACTTCTCAGACTTTCAGTCTTGGTCACAGATGGTTTATCCAGGACCCTATTGATTTCTAACATGAGTAAAATGTATCACAGTTTTACCAAAAAAATACAATAAAAAGAAAATACTTAAGAAAAAAACAGGTTGGTATAAGTCAGAGAGACTTAAAAAAAAAGTTCCCTCAGGAGACTTTAAAAAAAATAAATTAAAAACATCATCTAGAAACTGTGTTTGTAGCAGAAAAACTGGCAAAAGCTTCTGAAAAAATTCTGAAGTTAAGGCTGTTGACTAAAACCATCCCATTCCTTAAACAAATGTTGCCTTTTTGTGGGTGGAAGAGATTATACATGATAGAGAAATGAGCAATCAGTGCAGTGACAGTTTGTCACCTTCATTAAAGTTTCTGCCTGTCTCCAATCACTATGACCTCATATCCTTCCAAAATCACCAAAGGAAATGCCTCCACAAAGTAATGCAGAGAACAGAGAAAACGCAGGCCCTCCACAACGCTGCTTCTCTGCTGTCAATTACCTTAATTGACTCTACCTGTCTACAAATGTTGCCCGATACAGTCGTCTAACCCTTACGTTATTACAAATCTGTTCAGGTACTTTTCAGAAGCATAGCAGCTTTGCATTTATGTTAGACATTATGTTCAAACCCCGGATATTAATCTTAAAAATCAGTGGGAATCTCTTTGTTGTGATTCCAAGAGGCTTTGAATCAGACCTAAGACAAACCATAAAGGCTCTTAGTTTTCTTTTTTATCCTAAGAGTCATGGGCCCCTTTGGATCACAGACTTTTTTAAGTTTTTCAAAGTAGCTACTAATAAAAGTGTTTAAAAGTGTAGAGATGAGTAGTAAGGTTTAATTTCATAGCTACATGAGATACAAAACCTACCAGAGGTACAATCTACAGATGAAATAAAAATAAATAAACCCATCTTTCTATGATAGAAAAAACTTCTTATTTCCATTGTTTCTTAAAACTTTCTTCCCCAAGTTACTGGAAACTACCAGGCAGATGGATTAATTCATCTGAAATGCAGACCTCAGGACAGAGTGTATTATAGTGCTGATTGGCTTCTGTGAGAATAACCCTGTCAGTGGCTGATGCCATCAGCAGCAACAGCCTCCCACGAATCCCCCGTTACAGGAGATTTTCATAAGCTGAGACCTTCACGCTCAGTGTTGACGTCCTGTTTCTGAATCATGGTGTGCATCACTTCCATAGAATAACACCATTCTAGATCAGGGCACCACGGTCTCATCCGGCAGGACCCCCTGCCCAAGCTGCGAGCAAGCCCCGATGCCATGCTGGGAATGTACCCAGCTTTTCCAGCTCCACTTCTCCTGTGCGACATTTCAATCATCCTCTTTTTGTAGCTACCAATGACAAGGACAGAATTTTGATGAGGAGAAAAAGCTCTTGCAAAGTTTATTTGTAATTTTGACACCACAGAAAAATCAAGAGGAATTACGTGTTATTGCTTAAAATGTGAAATTAGCAGCAAATGGAGATCTCTTAAAGTCCCTGAAGTTGAGAAGACATTCTTCGTGTCATAGAGTAGACACTCAGTGCAATCAGCACGTTCTACACAGGTAATTACTTTTACTACTAATGGTGCCTCCCACTCAGCGAGGAAGATAAGATGTTCCAACACTACTTAATCACAATGCTTCATTATTGCTCCACCACCTACTGGGTAAAACAATCCACATGCTCTATTCAGCAACTCTCATAAATGAGAAAAATTTATGAATATGTGAGCAAAACAGCACATAGTTAGTCTACAGAAGAGGCACCGCCCTGAATAATTGTCAAAGACCGTAGAAAGTTTGGAACATCTGCAGTACTTTTTTGTCCTTTCCCCAAATACTCAAGAAAAAGAACAAGATTTGCAAAACCAAGAGAAAGCCATCCCTATGGTGATTTGATACTCTGAAAGTGTTTTGGGTTCTTTTGCTGAAGCTTCAGAAATTTCCTTGAGACAGAACACAATGTGTAAAAATAGATGCATTCATTGCAGTTTCATGTTTTATTTTTGGTATTATTTTTCATTCTTTTGTGCTAACAGCATGCTACAAATTGTTTTACTACTCAATGTATCAAGAACTGACACAGAAAACAAGAACTAGGGAATAAAAAACTCCCTCTTTGTAGGGTTTACAAAATCTCCTACATAAGTTCAAATGAAGAGCAGACAGTGGTTTAGCTGACCGATGTAGTGGAGAGTGTCCCACCCAGGGTACATGGGATGGATTTTCAGGAGCTCTCACTATGATGGAGCCAATGTAAATCACTTTGGAAAATGAATCAAAAAGACACAGAGTGTCTTTATTTTCCATGAATGTAAAAGGAAAGTATGTACTGCTATTGTGCCTTAAAAGGCAATTTTGGCCCACTGGAGTCTGCATGCCGACCCTTTCCTGGAGACAGCGTGTGATGCTCGGAGCCCTTCACTCTGTCTCAGGACGGGCTGGGACACAAGTTCAAGCAATTAGTACATCTCCCATGTCCCCAGCCTTGATTACACCTGTGCTACAGCAAACCATGGACAGGTAGTAATTTATAAAGGCTGAAGCTGTATCTACGATTTGTCTTCATATTTTCCCAGTGCTACAGCAAAACCAAAAAAGCCCCCAGGTAGTTCCCAGTTCCCAGATCACCTCCTAAGTTGTTGTCAAAGAGGAAGCTGTAGCAAGAAAGAGATTTTTCTAACAGCACTGAAGAACAAGCTACTTCAGGGATGGGAATTGTCATTCAGCAATGAGAATCCAGTCTTTTTGGAACAAATTAGGCTGCCCTGATAATAACTGAGCTCGCTGAAATCTGGAAGTCTGTGCTTCCAGGAAAGCTAGCAAAACACACAGATGCTTTTTAATTCCTGAAAAATATTGACAAAACTATAAGGAAAAGGCTTATTTTGTGAAGCAGTAAACTGCCCATGGGAAAAAAACTGTCACATTTGCATTGTAAGAGTCCCAATAAAACAGCGGGAAGACGTCTATCGGGGACAATGTGATTCCATAAGCACTTTGCCTTTTTGTTTCCTTAAAGTACCATGTTATCCTTGTGGTTGGAGGAGTAACTAAAAACAAAGTGAAATTTAAATTTATTTTGGTGAAAGCTTAACATGCTTGAATCAGTATCATGATTTTGGGCAACCTGACTTGGAGTCTCTGAGTGCTTGGATCAACAGGAATGCAGGCAACGCTCTCAGCTTCGCATCCCAACCCACCGCTGCTCCAAACAGATTTTGCAGCTCTCTGTGTGGCCGCGCTGCACTGAAGACATGGATAAACATTTTTATTGACTCAGCCAGGAAGAACAATCTGCCTTCTCTAGACCAGCAGTGAAACAGGCTCACCAGCCTTCTCTAAAATACTGATTTACGTTCACCATCTAAATCTTTTATTTTGGCTATTAGTAGATGTATGTAGTTTTAATCTCTTTATTCACTTTCATTATAGAACATCAGAATAACACAAGTTGCAGAGACAGAACCTGTACAACAGATCATGACTAATGAGGGAAGATGGATAAAAGTGTGTACACACAGTACAGCGTGCATGTAGGATGCTTCCTAAAAACCTTTCATAATCCAGGGCAATATTGTATTTCTTGTGTGACAGCAGTATCTCAAATAGCTACTAGAAAGTTGAGGGGTTGGGATGAAATGCCTTTCCTAGAGCCAGGTTGTGTGATGGGAAATGGAAGGAATCACTGCATATGAACACTGAATGCAAATGCTGAAAATAAATAGAACTTCTACCTTGAAGAGTTTCAAATAAATGAATAAATGTGGTGTGGATTAATGAGAGAATGAAACAGAGTTTATTTTCCATAAATGTTTGCAGTACTTAATGGTCAAATGGATAAACCAGTAAATTTTAGGGCCTTACACTTTTCTTGTTTCAAACTGAAAAATAAAAGGAGGACAAAAATTAGATATGATTAATATTTTGGACAACTTAATGATCAGCTCCTTTTCTAATGGAGACATCCCTAGTGGATTCACCTTTTGGGAGACTGCAAGCTCATAGGTGTCACGTTCAGAGCGGACTATAAGCTCGGGTAACCAATGCTCACACAAATGTGCGGTAACTTACTGATAAGGAAATGAAGAGAATTTTTAAGCATGTGCATGTGAAGAGAAAAATTATTTAAGAAGTCAAATACACGTGTGCCTTTCAGAAAAAAATAAACGTATGCATTTGCTTTTTACTAATCAAATGGAAAATTGTTTTGTTTTAATGGTTTTGAAACTTCCCCATCCCTTGAGCAAACAGTACCCATTACTTTAAACACCCCAGTGTCTAGTAATTGTTCACAAATGTGTCAGGCTACCAGTAATTTAAGTCCTGTCAGGAATAAATCTCAGACACTTACTTCTTCCAGTCAGTGACTTGAAAAAAAACCCGCCCACATGTCAATTACAGGAAGCTCCGCTCGGTGGCTTTGTTCGGAGCCTGTGTAAACACAAAAAGCTTCCTCCTCGCTAACAACTGTTTTCTAAACCCTATATAAATGTTTATGTGAACTATCCTGCAACAGCATCTAAAGCAATAAAAAGCAGGCACGTAAAAAACAATCTGTGTTGTACTTGTTGGCAATAAATGTACAGCCTGTGGAAGCTGTATATCCAGTTGTGAATTATTTTCGCTCAGAGGTCTGACCTCAAAACATTTAAATGTTAGACTGTAAATCAAAATGATATACTTCTGCTATCTACAGATTATTCCCCAGTTTCTGTGTCCTGCTAAATACATGGGTCTGCAAATACTTGCACATTAATATGTAAATAAGTACACAGGTAGAGGTATATTCCAGAGAGACACGGGGGAAAGTCAAAGAATCAAAATATATGAGAGGGTGTATTTTCTCACCTATGTTATTGTTCTCTGCAAAGCACCGGGGAGTAGCCACAACCTGATGTATGACTGATGCAGGATAAGAACAGAAAAAATCACTGGAGAACAGCTACAGGAAGAATTGAAAAAGACCAAACAAGGTAAAATCTGGAAATCTTAGGGTCATAAAATGACACGTTCACCTGCCTGACACATTAGGAGTCACTAATTCTGAAATGAGGTCCTCAAAAACCTCGTTCAGCTAGTCTGGAAGAGCCTAGATCCCTCAGATATCTAAGTTTCCACTAAAAAATGTGCTAAGCACTAGAATTTTTGCTGTTTTGCCATGCTGTTGCAATTTTGGTTCATATTGCAACAAGATCCACAAAGTAAATGCTAAATATCCTTCTACCTATGTTTGTCCACATGGTCTGACTGAACAGTGATGTTCTGAGATGAGCCCATGGATCAAGGGCTGTCACCACCTTCACCTTTGGTAGGAACTCACCAGGTAGTTTATTGTATTTGTGTTCAGCGTAGGAGACTCAAGTCCAAACCCCTCCATGTCCTGATTTAGGGTGGGTATTTTAACTCCCACCTCACAACAAAGCCCTCAGCTGAGTATCCTCCAGTCTTTCCCACTGAGACTGTTCCACTTTGTCTACACATTTGAATATTCGTTAGAAGAGAAACTGGAAGGTGATGCTCCCACATTCTGCATCAGCACCCCTGCCAGCAGACTTAATCTGTCTTTCTATCTTCTCTCACCCCCTCTGTAATACCTTCCTATGCAAAACAGGAACGGTTTGGTGGTTAATGTGCTCTCCTGGGAGGTGGCAGAACTAGCTTCAAATCCAGTTAGGCAGGGGACGGTTCCACGCTGCAGAGAAGAGCTCTGACTGTTGGTGGGATGGCAGAGCCAGACCGCGCTCTGCTCCCAGCAGGGCTACCTGGATGGGAGCCCCAAGCCAAGAGGTGCTTGAGCTGGCCAGAGAGTTTTAGGTCAATCTGATGGCCAGTTTGGATGGCCAGTCTGGCCTCCTGGCGTTTTCAGCCCCCAAACTTGCCTGCTAGGAGACCTTTGCAGCCAGGCTGCCCAAGACAGAGAGAAAAAAGGAGAGAGCATCCAAAGATTAAGCCTGGTGGGCTATAAACTCTGATTCAGACAAAGCCTTTACTGAAACCATGGGGAGTTTTGCTGAGTTACATATGACAGGTTTCAAGTCCTTCATGTATGCCACAAACCTCCCATTCAGTTCACTGACCCGGACTTTGGAAGGCATAGGCTGAGATCCCTCTGAAATTGCCTCATAACCGTTTTACAGATAAGAGTTAGTTAAACAGTATTGCTCTTTTCTAGTGTGAGTAAATCTGATCCTCCAAGAACAAAGGAAGAACTTTAAGAACCTGCACAATGTAAATGAAATAGCAATGACTTTCCAAACTGAAGCATCCTGTAGCTAAAAAAGCTAGCCCACACCAGCATACATAATTTAGGATTGAGTTTTGAGGTTCCCAACTTGGGAAATGCTCTTATTCAAAAGCACAGGTTTTTTTTGGAGGAAGGAATGCAGGATTTGGCCCTAACCTTTTAGCCAGAATGACTCACCCTCCATTGTCCTATATTTCTTTATGGTGGATCACATTATATCGCCAAATGAAAGGAGTATGATGTTTGGCGCAGGGAAAAACACAGACGAACCAGGAGAGCAGATGAGGTGCTGCAGTTTAAATTGTGCTTTTCAGGTTTTTTTAATGTATCATAACTGTATGCAAGGATGCCCTGGAGCTATGCTATGAGAAAAGCACTTTAAGAGGAACCAACGTAAAGAAACAAATAGCAATAAATGACATAAGTAAAACACCTACTTATTTTTTCAGAGATACAGATTGGAAACAGTACAAACATTATAGTGTTTTACAAAGTGTATTTTCATACCTAAGCATGCACACACTTATGAGATATATTTATAAGACAGATGCAAGGACTAGAGTAGAAATATATATGCATATATATATATATATTATATAAGAGAGAATGGGAGGTACATGGAAAAGAACTATCAGGGGAAAAGTTTCATCACTCATTTTCATTTGAAATTTTCACAAGTATCCAAGTAATTTGAAAGTTGCCTCCTAATTTTATTCTTCTGTATCTTACATCTCTCTAACAGCTCCTCACCATCCTTCCGCTAATACTTCTACCACTGGCTCCCAACTGCAATCATTTTATGTTGTTAGGAGTAAGAATGGGACCTCTGAGAGAGTGAAAAAGCTGGAGGAAGGGGAATTGCTGGAGATCATAGGGTAAAAAACCCTCCATTTTCAGTTTGAGGCTTGATTACATTAGTACACTTAGGATAATTTGGGACTACTTTCCCATCTTGGTTTTTGAAGACTGAATTACTGGAGAAGCCTAATGGAGAAGGAAAATATCAAGATTGAACTGTAGTTTCTAGAAACTTCACAAAGAAACGGGAAAGGTTGTGAAATAGTCACTTCACTAAGCTACACAGAAAGCTGTGCAGAGCGTCATGCTGCCACGTTGTGCGTAACCATCCTAAAGAGCTCTTCAGAAGAGACTGTAAAAATATTTATCAAATATTTCTCCAGGAAACATAAACTTCTCAGTGCAAACAAAGGAAAAGATCTTGATTAAACCCCCTGAAGTGCATCCCAGGAGCTGTGGCCAGTGTCTGCACTGCTGATATATTGAAGCAGAGTCTCCCTTTGCTGTCCTGTTCCTGGTCCCTTGCCTGGCTGGAGCACACAGCGGGGCAGGAACATCACAGGGACCCTGCTCAGCCCAGGAGAAAGAGGGATTGAAGCTCTGCTGATCCACCTCCCATCCCACCAGGACAAGTTTTCCATCCCAAACTCCTCCAGATCCCATTTACTGTCCCATTAGCCCGGTAGATCGCTGACTCCAGCTGGTGAAGGGTGCTGAGCATATTCAAGGCATATTCACTCTGCAAGATCAGGCCCTTGGGCATTCCCAAGGGAGCAAGGCTAGATGAATATAGTTGGGGGATAAATCTTTCAATGATGAGGCACAACGTACCAAGTTTAGTTAGTTAGTCCCTCATGAAAAATAATCTAAGTAAGGTTTTTCTCCCAGTGAAATTATTTTTTTTTCTCAAGAAAAAACAACTAATCTGTCACTGAGTAAAAATATCTTGGGTAGATGGGCCCCTAACCCTTTTAATTCACACCCCTTGAGGGGTGAAACCTCTCATAAATCTCTCCTGCTTCAAAAGAAACCCATCACGTGATTTTGGCCCCATACAGGAGATGAGAAATAACACACAACCCCACTGCAAGCCATTCTGTGTTCCAGGCTAGGTGAACGATTAGATAAGACATTTCTCCTTCTCATGAGGGTATCTGTTCGTATTTCGCCTGGTGTGGAAAGAACGTACTGCACTGAATGATGACTGATGATGATTAATGTATTATTCTGCAGAGCATTATGGTTTCTTTTCATTTGTACTGCATTGTTAGGAGCAAAATGTGATAAAATGGCTGCAACTGTTTTCCACCCTAATTTCTCCCTCCCCCTAGAATTGTTAAAAATAGCATTTGAAAAATTATTGAAAAGGAGAGAAAAAGGGACCCTATTTTCTGCTAATGTAAGTGGGTTTAGCTCCCCATTCATTTGGACTTGCAAACAAATTTTGGCCCTTCTTAATAAAGACTTCTTTTACTTTTTTTGATTGCTTTTCCTTTCTCACTTGCTTTTAGGAGTTGAAAATATGGCAAATATGAGGATTTCAAATTTAATGTAATCTGAAACTGGAATCTCAGCCTGTATATTTTAAAACACTGAAGAAATCTTAGTAAATAACTTCCAAAAAAGCAGTACTTGAGAAAGCACATTTTGGTCAGGGAAGCTGATAATCACTTTTACATGTGAGGCAAAAACATAGTTAAAAATTTTAAAATTATGTTGCTGAAAATAGGAGCAACCATCTCTCCTCATGCAGAAACAAACAATCAAGCAAAAAACCCAACAAGTTTCAGATCTTTCTTATTTTCTCTGCGTAACAGAGGTAACTATATTTGCCTCTTCCTTACAAAACACCCATGTGCTTATCTACAAGAGAACAAGAAGGCTCTATATTCACTAATAACATTTCCAGAAATTCCACGTTTATTCTAACTTTACTTGTGCGCAGATGTCTTTCCTCCTCTAAATATGCTATTACATTTTTCATCACAAAACACTGTCCATGTTGCCAGCTTCTCTCCTTAAGTGCTCTAGAGTTTAAAGAACAAAGAATATCACAGTTAGTCCTATCCGAAATTTTATCTGAAATCATTCAGATAAGCCATAATTTGTTTGAGCTCTGCTCGAAGCAAGTGACAGAGTTTCAGACACAGTAATTTGCTATGTTTCCATTTAAAACAACTGATGCTTCCCACTTCTAATACACTGGAACATAAAATCCATGTCAGTTGTTTATATTTGGGGATTATAGAGTTATGGGATTGTTTGAGTCTGATTTTTAAGCCAGTTAGACATGCCTTTGAATGCACAGTCACCACAATTTTGCATTCATGTAAAGCTGCTGTATGCGTTGATGAGCAAGTCCCCATCTTTGCAAGAGAAATATTTTTTATTTGCACCTGCAGTTCTCAACATAATTTAGGAACAGAGCTACATGTGCATTTGATGGATATAACCTGTTAAAACATCCCATCTATAGGTTTACATAGGAAGTTACAACTATTTTCTTCATCTGCTTTTTTCACTATTTCCTATACATGCAATGCATTGGGAATATACCTTCACCAAGCAGAGCCCAAAACTTCTGCAACCAGAATTAAGTCTGTTGATTTTCAGGTGTATTGTTTGATGTTGTGGATGATGCTGGAGAGGCTGACTCTCGCCTAAGGCCCTGAGCAGGCCATGTATGAGCCAGGAATAGCAGGCAGGATTTCCTGCCTTTCAGCCGCGCTGCCCCTCTTGCTTTTACCACATTTGCCTTCATCGCGATGCAGCTGCTTTTGTAAGGAAACAGATGCTGGGGGGGATGCTCTGGGGGATGACGCCTCCCCAAAAACGGCCTCTGCACGTCCCTGGAGGAGAGGTAATTGCCCAGGGACCTGACACGGGGCTGGAAGAGGATTTCCCAGTCGTTTGTCCAGGACTGAGCTTCTCTGCTCCTCACACCTACACAGCAAAACTTCCAAAAGCACAGATGGTTTTTGTACCAAAGCTGTGAAACTACTTAATTGTCCCGCTTCAAACCTCAAGTGCCCGTTTGGAGTAAAATATTACAAAACATAAGGAGCTAAGAAGTGCAATGGAGGCCTCTCTTCCAGGTCATTTAAGAACACAAATTCTAGCATTTTGGCATTCAAATCTCTCTCATTTATATTTCCCATCCAGCTTATTTTCTACCATTAAAAAAAAATAATTCAGATGAAGTAGAGAGCAACTGCAAGGAGTGCTACTAAAACTAAACTACAGCACTTCAACTTGGTTTAAACTTTAGTTCAACCGTACTTGGCTCTTGTCAATTCACGTCAGATTCTTAAGGTTATTTGATTTAGGACAGCCTTGCTGCTGTCCACAGGCCTTGCCAGAGAACAGAATATAAAATAAGTTCCAGGAAAGGGTTTGAAGGGAGTTGTGAGGCCTGATTACTCAAAGATTCATTTTTTGACAATGAACAGGCTTGGGGATAAAATAACAGTGGAGGACGAGAAATGTCACTATGGACCTGAACCTGCAAATACTTATGTACGTGTTTTAACTTTACTACTGTGGGTAGTCCTGCTGAAATTAATGAGACTGCTCAAGGGGGTAAAGAAAAGCATATGCACAGGAATTTCCAGGATCGGAGACTATGTGCTTAAGATGTGAAGAGTTCCAGGGCCTTCATTTGGGAGTACTCATATGCTTGTAGTTAAAAATGCAGGAACATTTGTAGCATCAAGGCCCAAAATTCTTGCATTGTAAATAACAGGCAGACCTGAAGCCAACTGTATTTGGAATAAAACAGGCAGGAAAAAGAAAATGAATCCCATGATCTCACACCAACATGGGTAACAGTTACAGCCCTTTGGTCAGATTGTGAGCTGGTATAAACTGGAGCTTCTCCCTCCAGCTGATAAGGTGAATAAATGTAAAATTAGGTCTTATACTTAATTGTTTTCCAGAACTGGGACCTTAAGGAATATGCAACAATTTTGGGGGGAAGTGTAGTCATTACATTTTGAAGTATCGGCTTAGTCTGGCAAGATACAAGAGTCTAGAAAGTTGAAAAGTCTTGGGTCTAGGGAATGGGAGCAATCTGGTCACGGCTGTTTGCTCCAGCAGAGAGGCAGACATCAAGCCCGTTTCAGAGGGATCACTTTCAAATGTCAAGGAGACTGGAAAATTCGGAGATATTAGAAGTAGTAATGTAAGCTGGGAGATGGGGAGTATGTTAAATTGTTTGATTCTTTCCTTATTTTTGTTTCTCATTTAATATTGGCTTCAACATAATCAATCTCAAAATAATGGCTTTTATTCTTCGCATGGTCAGTTTCTTAGTTTTAACACAATGTCAAACATCACAGAAAGAATTCTAGTATCATAACAGTTTGCTACAATGTAGCTACAGAAAGTGAATAGGCTAAATAATAATAAAATAATAGTTTAGTTAACATGAGCTTTGTTGTACAGCACAGTCCAACAAACAGCAAACGAATGATACCCCTTGCCAAAGCAATTTAAGCTCTAAGTAACTCCTCAGAAAATAAGATATTTTAGTTTTTCAAAAGCCTTGACAGGGAGAAGAAACATACAAACACCTAGACAGGTAATTGAACTCGAGTCCCCAAAGTAGTTCACCCTACTCTGTTAGAGTGGAAGCCAAATTTTGTGGAAAGAACTATTTCATCTCCAAGAGCCACACAAGGCCCTGAGAGCCTTTTCCCGGTGTGTTTACATTGCGTAAGTTCTTCATTTCCTCTGCCTGCAGCCGTGAATTGCAATGGAATTGAATGCACAGTGAAACTACCATATAGGAAAGGTTTATGCATTATGTTAAAAAGCTCTGTCTTGATAAATGGTGCCATTAGCATCTGGAATTCACTGCATTTGTCAGGTTAGGCCATTCTGAGAATAGTCCTTAAAAGTGTAACAAATTTGCTCAAATGTTAATGAGCTGAACCACCGCACTGATCGGTTGAATGGAGCCAAATATATTTAAAAGTTTAAAGCATTTGTGTATTACTGGTAGCCATGCTTAGTGTTCGAAGTATATATCAGTTTTCCTGGGAAAAAATTGTATATACTCACAGTTTAGAACTCCCTTCCTGAAAACATGTGCTAACTGGTCATTAGAAAAGATTACTTTTTCATACTCTAAATTTCACATCCATTGGATTGAATAGAGAAGTTTTCAAAAGACCAACTATTTTAATCAATTTTTTTTTCATCTGTTGTACCATTCTACATTCTTACTCCAGATAAATGACTGGTAAATGTCCCCTGCACTGAAAAGGACCCTTTTGTCTGTATGTGATAACAGAATCTTCAGCTTTTTGGTACACATGTCAGGAAGCAGGAATGTAAAGGCAAGCGGTGAAATTTAGCCCTGTCTATTTGTGTGTGGAAAGAAGAGAGAGGGAAATGACCTCTCTGGGCAATAGTTACTTTCCTGCAAGCCCTAGTTTCCTAACAGCCTTCCAGACAAACGAACAGCAGCCAGCAGCGGATAACATGGTAGCTAACCACTTTTAAGGCACCGAGAAAACCTCACCTGAAATGCGTGTAGCTTTTAAAAGAGTCAACAGAAAATGTTTTTGTTAGAACACAGGAGAAGCCAGAAATCTGAAAGCATAAAGTCTAAATTGAGTCTATGGTCTGGCTCTACTCTTTTAAGTCAAACCCAAGCGATTGGAGCCAAATTATATATTGCATGACAAAGATGTTTAATGAAATGATATACACAGTGACAGTAGACCACCAGGAACTAATGTCAGAATATTTTCATTGGCTTCTATTCTTCCTTGGCTCATCCTTATTCAAAGACACAGAGCTGAGCTGGGGTAAGGAATTCGGCAGCAGTCTGAACTTCTCTTACATTGGTCTCCAGTGCCAGTGGTCAGCCACAAAATATCCACCCGAGCAGCTCCTTGAGGTACAGGGCACCCAAATGCAGAATTTCCCCTTTGTTAGGGCATTTCTGATGCCCTCAAACAACAACACAGGATCACGCTGAGAACCAGAATCCTCCCTCCCGCACTTGCGCCATTCGGTTAAAAAACTGAAGAGAGCTTTAATCAGCATTTTACAGGTATGGGTGTTGGGCTATGTGAAATTTTTCATGCAAAGAGTTTGCTGACCAAAAAATGACATTCCAGGGCATAATTATTCACAGATGAGGGGCAAGATTTGCAAATGTTTTGATGGAGGGAAAAACAACTAAAAGACCCTGAAGTCCTAATGGGTCAAAACCTTTTTTTCTGTTTCTTTTAGATGAAACGCCTTTAAATCCTTCCTGTGCAAGCCATGCTTTACTTTGAAAACTGATAAATTAAAAAACTATAAAGAGTGTTATAAAGTATGGAAATAATGCCATGATTTTATTTCCTGGTTTGCATATCAAATTAAAATATATATATATATCTATATATATATATATAAATTAATGCCGCAGACCTTCCTGGCAGCACTATATGCTACAAAGAAAGCCTCTCTTTTTTTTTCAGGAATAAATTTACTTTACAGAGCAGCACAATGATATAGTGCAGAGCTCCAAACATAAATGGAATACTCCGGGCAGAGCCTCTACCACTAGGAGTAAATTCAAGAAAAATATTGACCGACTCTCTCTGTTTTCTTTTCTCTGCAGTATGTAATATTTCTAGTAGGATGCACAACAAAGCGCTTACAATCTCCTGCACTGTTGTCAGAAGAATTTGCTGAATGCATCTGAGAGTTGACACGGCCTGTGAACGTCTCATGCCTTGTTTGCAGAGATGCAAACTTGGAGCAGCTGAGCATCCCGTGGCCGCTGCTGGTTCCCGGCAGCCTCTCTGTCACCCGTGGCATTTTGCATTTGCTGTTTTCTTAGGTATAGTTAAAATAACATGCCAAATGAAATGAACGTACTGTTCAATGAATGCCCTGAAAGTTTGATATATTTAACAGCTTTAACCCCACTAACCAGTTTAATGTTTAATTATATGAAGCTGTGTGGTCCCCAACCAGTTTGAACCTTCAACACTAGTCAAAACAAGTTAAATCCAGCAAAGCAGAAAATACAGTTGTGAGCAAGCAATATGCTGGCTAAATTGTTTAAGATGTCTTGCAATTTGTTAACCTTGAATGGTTTTGTTTTGAGCAACATTTTCATCCTGGCCTTATCTAGTCCTTCCCAGCTTTTGCAGCCCTGCAGGTTCAGTTCTGTAACTGAATTGAGAACACATATTAAATACTAAAATGTCTGTTTTCTTTCCCCAAAATGAAATTCTTAAGACAAATAAATAGCTTAAATTCCACCCACAATTAATTCCATTCACATTCCCCTGCAAATTACAGGCATGAAGAAGCTGGCCAGGTTTTGAAATCTGGCCCTTTATTTTCCAGCCAAAGCGGCTGCAAATGTGAATATTTGAGAGATAACTTCTTTATCTTCTCTGTTCTTGTCATGTCATGTCCTGACTCTCTAAGCAAGCCTAGAAGTTCCATTAGAAAAAAAAAGATATTGTGATATTATAAATAACAGACTACGCTGTCCAGCTCCATTTTCAGACCATGCAGCCACGGCTTTCAACTCTGCAGCCCCAAGCTCTCTGCCTTCTGATTCAGGACAACAAAAGACTTTATTTCATCTGCACATTAGAGAGCAAACCGGTGGCCTTTGGACCACATGAGAAGAAGGACACTAAAAGAAAATGGCTCGAGAATAAATGATTTGCCTTGTCCTCTTTTCAGAACTCAGATATGAAAAGGCACTGAGGCAGAGCAATGCTGGGAAAAATTAAGATTTTCCAAGACTTAACCATTTTCCTTTTCAAAAAGATTTATAACACACATGAATCTCAGATGTGACATCTTATTGTGCATAATTATACTGATGTCTAGACTAAACATTATATATATACCCACATATACGTATAATTATATATCCTTATGACTATGTATTTTGGTTTTCTATAATACCTGTTCCATGGCAGTGTTTGTAACATTGGTTTATATCTTAATGATTCATAAAACCTATATACCATGGGAAATGATTTTATCCAACATGCAAGTCAGCACTAGATCTGACACCAAAGCCTTAATGAGGTCTTAACTCACCTATAGTATAATCAGCTATGGGATAAACATAATATCCTGCATACTATAATCACTTAATACATATTTCTTATCTATTTGGAGATACAAATGAAATGTAAGTACGTAAGTATATATGTCTGGTCATCCCACCCATCAAGATGAAGGGATACATTCTATAATCAACACAGCAGTTAATTACATTTAGAATGCACTTCTACCTATTCCAGAAAGTTTTGTAGGCAGGGTAAAGCATTTTTAGAGTGCATTGTTGGGCAAAGATAAAACAAAAATCAGAGACTGCTACTGCTGTTCATTGGTTTGTAATGAGGATGTATGCTCACCTGGGCAACCTCATACATGTGGTTCTTCTCTCAAGATCTCATTAGCTTGTAGAGCACATTACCAGACAAGCTAGATGGATTCTTGACCTACTTAATTTCAATTGTGAAAACTTGCTCAATTTTTTTGTCTGATTTTTCCAAGCTTAGTTGCAAGTGACCTTACAATGTACTATATATTTCAGGCAAATATTTGTATGCAGAAGCAGTGAAGTTGAGGTGTGCTCCTGGAGTCTATAGGGAATAGAGACAACATCACACAAAAGATGAAACAGCAAGGCCTGCAACACTTAGACATCTGTACTTGAAGTTTTTGTTTGAGAAAAAATTTCCATAGTAATGCGCAAATGGATTCCTCACATGTTTTGACAACACATACACATTTATCCACCCCTGCTTTCCCTGACAGATCAGCCAGGCCAATAGCTGTGTACCATCCTCTGTCTTCTTCAAGGTGGAAGGTTCCTTTATGCTTTTTTATTTCTGGATTCTTACTGTTCATACTTAGCAGAATCCCAGGAAGGCAGCTCAGTTCCTACCAGAATACCCTTGGGTTGATTTATGAGTGGATTTTGTCTTTTAGCTAGGGGGAGCTAGCTGTGGTTTGGGGGTCTCCTGGACAATTCAAGGGTTTGGATCTGTGGGACAGAACAAAACCAGAAAAAGGATGCTGAGGAGAAGGAAGGGAAGGAGGGAAGGGTCTTCTTTGGTAGAGTAGGGAGGATCTCCTCAAGGAAACATACAGAAAATGCAGTGGATCGTGAAGAAATATAATGTAGTCTGACAGCCAGTATATTTAACAAAAAAAAAAAAAGTGTGAGTGAATTTAGTGCTAGGAAAAGTGACAGACTAAAAGGCCGTTGCTGCAGCCGGGCACATCAGGGGTTAGCACCAAGTTTTCCCCAAGCAGCTCTGCCCATGGGCCACCACCCGGACCTTCACCACCCTCCTCTGCCAGGCTGCCGAGGTTTGGGAGCTGAGTGCTGAGCCACAGAAGCACTGCAGCAGTCGCACCGACAGCCTGTTTCACTTGTTAAATAATAACCATCTCTCAAAATCAGCTCAGAAATTATAAAATAAAGTTATAAAAATAGCATACAGACCATATGTTAGTTTTCATTTCAAAGTTTATCCTTGCTCTGAAGAAGGTTAAATCATATTCATTTCTCTGAAAACAGTCAAGATATAGGAATTTAAAATACCATGCAAGTGTTATCTATAGAGTGCACTCTGGAGTACCAAGAAAGAAATCACATATGCATGGGATTATAGACTACATTTCAAGTCAACAGAGACGCACATACAGTAACTAAGAAACAAACATGTTTTTCTGACTCAGAAAATACAATTTAATTTAGTCTTAAGAAATCTGGATCTGTCTAGCCTCTTAGTAGTCATGAACAGATATAATAAAAGGAGATGAACAGTGCCCTTCATTGTCCAATATGTAAATTATGCCCTGCAAAGAAATAAAGAGAGCTGAGGTGTCGCCGAGGACGTCGCTCGGAGTCCCTGCTCTGGCACAGCCCCAGCGGTGTGGACACGTCCCCTCTCTGGGTATCTGGTCTCTGCGATCAAAAGCTTCGCTGAGGGCTGCAGGGATGGATGATGAAAGACTGCAGTACCCACAGACTGAGAGCAAGAGATACAGGGAAAAAAATAAATGTGCTGCATCTCCGAAAACTCTCAAAAAGTTGGAAAGCCTGTGAATTCATGCTCAGCGTGAAGTAGCTCTGCGTGAAGTAGCTCAGGGGTTACGAGACTAGACGATGCGTCTCTTCCTGCATAGCAGGGGAAACACAGCCGGTAGAGCCAAAGAGGAACAGTAAGATGCAGATAAGTACTTTTTTTAATATTATTATTTAAAAAGTTAAAGCCAACGAAATAGAAAAGACTGCTATTAAGACTTCAGACACTGTTACAACATGTAATCAGCTATCGGATTTGCCAGAGTTGGTTGTGAGCACAGCTGGGGTGGGGCCACAGGACCAAGTCTTCGCTAACCTGGCGACTGAGACGTATCATGTGGTCAAAATCCTGAAACTACAATATCCCTGGGAAGAGTTAGAAAGATTCAAGGGCTCAAAATAATATTGTTTCCCTTCTTATCACCAGAACCTTGCTAAAAAGAACAAAATATCAGCTCCAATTTTCCATATTTATCTGTGAATATTTTGTCTCTAGGAGATATCAGTGCTACCATACCAAAACACACTCTGCTGAAACACAACCCAAGGAAATGCTGACCTGCTCTGTGGCCTCAAGGCTATTTTATTATCTCTGTGGTTGTATAAGATACTTGGAGCTACTTTCAAATAGAAACTAGTTCAAACAAAATGTGGACAAAAGCTTCATGGTAGATGCTATACTGGGGCAATCTGATTTTCTTGGGGCAAGAGATGTAGTTTCCTGAACTTATCGACTCTTGGGTTGGCCAGTGTCAGACTCATTTGAAGAGTTCAAGCACAGAACTTCTTGTTCATGCAGTTCCCATGCGTGCCACATATTTTACCATCATGTTTCTTGCACGTGCAGCCGCTCTTGACAGATATAATCTCCAGACCTACAATGGCTGCATATACTGTGCGTATTTTGGAAGGTATGGAAGGAATCTGAAGCCATTGCAGCATCTGTTAGTTACATATGCAAAAGGCAAAGTTAAGAATTACCATATGGGGTTTTGAAGGACTTAAGTTCAAATTTTGTTCTTCGATCATCAGTATAGCTCTCTGTAACTTCTAAAGTTTACCTAAGTCTGAAAGATTTTTAATTTGTTTTCCTTCTTGGTTTAAAAGAGAAAAACATAGTTATATGACGTTGCAAAAAAGAAAAACAGTGTTTGTTATATCACAGGTTTGACTACTTAGCATTATAATTGCATGGGACTTTTCAGGTTAGCCAGGTAGGAAAAATCTGATATAAAAACAAATCTTTAGGTTGTATTCTGGTTAGATCTGGGTCACCAAAGTTACATGCCTACATTTCTGAGATCCACTGCACCAGTGGCTAAAAAATCAGTAGCAATTCTTGTATCCTTTGTTTCTGAGCACCCAACAGGAGATGGTTGAACAGGATCTGCTGATCAGAAATTCCTGGGTAACCACTTACTTCTCCTTTTGGACACCTGGGAAATGAAAAATAGGACATGGCAACTCTTGTATTTTTTTAATAATATGTTTGCATTATGATTCCTGGCCGATGATAAGTGTACGGAACATAAGTGCCAAAGCAGCCTAGCAATGAATATGACAATATGGCAAGAGTAGCTGCTAAGAACAAATATTTGGCCAACTATTATGGGACAAATGTGCAAATACATGGAATTTCCAATTGCCTATGCAAAACACACACATCTCAAGCGTGCAGCAGAAGATGGATACTTGATCGGCCATTTGCCCATGCAATTCCTCTGGTTTTAGTGTGCACAACCAAGGTAGCTGCACATAAATCAGGCATGTAACTGGACAGAGGCTGCATGTGAAATCATAACCATCTTTCAGTGGAGCCAATTCTACTTATTTTATTGCTAGTCTCAGGATAGTTAGTACTTGCCTCTAAAGCTTGTTTTCTCCAGTTCTAAAGTTTTGTGAGGCACTCATATTTCATTAAAAAACAAAAACACCCAAAAGAAAGCATGCAGCTTTTATAGGCACAGGGAAAAGCTTGAAATCAAGAACATACTGGCTCTAAAAGTAGAAAGCAAACTGTAAGAATCCAATATGTGTTATTAAAAACAATTAATTAATTTCCTAAGCCACTCATTATTTTTAAGACTGTACTTAAGATTTCTCAGCATATGGCACTGGGAAAGCTGCTATTTTCAAATGCATAATGTTTTATGAACACGTAAGCAGACAAAGCACTGTAGATACATCAAAACACAGGCGTGGAAGGCACCTTCTGCTGCAGCAAATGTATTTCTCCTTACATCACATGTCCAGCCACGTAGTAGACTTTTGCCCAGAAAGATACACCATTGCATCTCTTCTCCACTTCATCTCCTTGGCCTCTCTGCTTTCCTTTCCTCCCATACACACATGCTATGAACCGCAGACACCCCTCTGCACTCCAGAACAAACTTCAGGCCCTTCGCCGGTAGCCAGGAAGCGCCGGCACCACGGGGTCCGGGGAAGCCTTGGAACATCCTCAGCACCTTGGGCTCCTGAGCCAGGGAGACGCCAGGGATTCATAAAATACACCAAGATGATCCATGTATGCATGCAGATTTTTATCTTATGCATGTAAAACAAATAGCTGTTTTCAGGAAGGAAATTTTCTATCCTCATACACAACTAATATAAATATGTTAACACTGAAAGCTCTTCCCCACCTCCCTGTCTGGTTTTGTTTTTCTTTTTTCAAAGTGTGGGGTGAGTCACAATGCTGATCAGATTACCTGGCAAACAGGTCTCAAACCTCGCACAAGCTAATGCACAGAAAAGTTTGAATCAAAATGGAGGCAAAACCACAAAAGCCCCTTGAGACTTAGCCGATTAAAGTTCAGGGGATTTTTGTGCTACAATGTCATTTCCTTCTTTTATCATAAATAAGGTGTTAAAGCACTGCTAATTGCAATGCTTAATGCATGCAAGGACACATAACTGAGACCAACCTCCTTATTTTTCTTCTTTTTCTTTTTTTATTTTTAATGCTTTTGTGCCAGTACTCGTGAAGGCTCCGGGACCAGCCACAACAGTGACTGAAGTTCCCCAACTGATAATACAAACAGCTGCTGATTCAATAAGAATAACGAGCAGAACTAAGGGCCCAATTTGCTAACAGCTGGCAGCATGCCCATCAGCGCAGTGTCAAATTCAAGAGGCAAAGAAAGGATGCTGAGCTGGCCTCACAAAGACATGCTGACGCAATTCATATCCAGCTCTGCAGTCAGCCTGAGTATGATACTGCTCCTTCAGAGAAAACTAGTTCAGGCTATCTTAGCTGTTTCTTCTCATTAAATGCCAAAATCCAAAAAGCAAGTGGATAAAGCACACTGGCAAACTTCAGGCAAACAGGCTGACCACAGAAACATCAGTTCTGAATACACAGAGAATAATTAGTTACTAACAGGCAAAGGTGAACCTACGCTAATATCACATATTTATATATGCCAAGAAGGCAGTTAAAAAAATGGAATTAAATGTTCTGAAATGCTGATAGGAAAAGGTCCGTTCTCCAAGCTTTGTTAGAATTCTTTCGTGTTCATATAAATGTTCAGAGCCTGTGTCATTCCTTATCAAATGAGTCTCTCCTTGTAAATCATTTAAATTGTTACAAATTCAAGTTAAGAATCAAAAGTGTTTCTTAAAAATCCACTCCTTTGATGTAATGTGAATTACTGAGAGCAAAAAAGAGAAACAGACCTAGATCTGTTTGCTGCCTAATTTGGTGCCAGTAATAGTTCAGATCTAATCACTGGAAATAGAATACTGAAGTACGTGCAGACACACATATGAATGCATATATATATATGTGTATGTATGGACTTGATACTTTTCTTGCATCCCATCTGGTGATTCAGTACATACTGCTAATAAACACAGCTCCATGACCATGACTCATCTCAGCTGGGTCTCGTGTGTTACAAGGCGGTGAGTGAAGGGGAGAGGCGAAGGTGGCTCAGGAACAGTGTTCCTGAGCGCTGCTGCGGACACTGCTCAGTGCAAAGGTGTCAACAGCGCTCTAGCCGGGAACTGCTTCATCCCATGCTAGTGGATTCTGCATTAAACAAATACACATACACACAAACACCTATACATACCAACATTTTGTATATATACATATATGTGTGTATACACGGTAGAAAACACATACAAATTACAAGGCCAGTATTCTCTGAACAAGAAAGTCCTCTCACAAAGCCTCATGCATTCTACCTCTCAGGTGCAGCATGTGAGCAGAAACAGGAGTCCCAGCTTTGGTCCTTCCTCATCATAAGACACATGCAACCAGAAGCAAAAGTGTAGAGATGTGGCTGTCTCTGTCTGATCTGGATCCCTTGCACCAGGACAGCTCTGCAGGCCTCCTTCCTTGTCCCTACACTCTGCACCAGGTGCTGCCAAATGCCTCTTCAAGGGCACACTGAAATCTTTATGTGGCTGAAAGTCACAAGACACATATCGTGTAATTCAGATAGAGAGAAGGACTTCTAGGAGGCTCCCAGGCAGAAAAGGACAATGTGTAGCCGTTGCATTTAAGAAAATCTTGTCATTTAAGAGAACTACAACACAACACAAGAAGAATCAGAGTTCTGCTCAGGATGACTTCGAAATGTTGACCTCAGTACTTCTTCCTCATGTGGAGGAGACTTCTTTCCAGTAGCACCTCCCCTAAGACACCAGCACTCACTGCATCATGGGAGCTAAATCACACACCTCGTGTAGCTCATAGGTCTTATCCATGTTGGTATTCAGAATATCACAGTGGAAGATCCTCCTGCTCCCCAAAATCTACTGCACATACCTGAGCTGAAGTCATTCTCTTGTTGAAGCATTTGCTACATATCCATCAGATTTGCCATCGTATAGTTAAAAACATGTTTAAGACAAAATAAAGCCAGAAACAGATACTAGTAGACTCATTACGCAACTCTAATCTGGCCAACACATTGGTAAGTGTTGTGCAGCACCAGCACTGTTTCTTTCAGGGATATTCACCTACACGTGCTCTTGTTCCTGCCAGGGGCTGCTCTGCAGAGGCTGCCAATTACCAGCTTGTGTCTCAAGGAAGTAATATTTTATTGCCCAACACTGGCATGCTTAGAGGGAGCTGGCGCACCTACCACGGGCACCTTGTGCAATCAAGGGCGGTGCTACTGGATCTTTAACTGGCCATAACTGTGTTTTACCAAAGTATGACAGAACACAGCAGCATTTAGCTGTGTGTGCCTTTTCAATACCAAGCCATAGTGAAAGCTGAAGCTTTCAGTTTCCACTTTGGAGCAATGTTAATGCCCAAAAGTGCAAGCATCAAGTTAGACTGAAATTTCTATGCCTAAAACCCATTAAAAATGAATAAGGACCAAATATATTGGTTGGGGAAATCTGTTAAAGCTTGTGTTAGAGCTTTCAATGCGTTTACTGCTGCTTGGTTATCTGAGACACTTCAGTCTCATGACTAGTAATGATTTTATCATAAAAATGGCAGTTCTAAAACCATCATGGTCCAGGACATTTCTAACAGACACCACTACCGTGGCAGAGTCTTTTCAGTAATGACATAGTTAGAAAATCTTTGCATTCTCCCTCTCTATCACCATTCAGTTTTGTTCTAAATGTAGTTTAACAATAAGACCCATTTTCCTCTACAACAAAACCCGGGCTTGAGGAATGTTCTTTCTACTGCCCTAAAGCATTTCAAAGCTTACAAGTAAATTGCTGGACATGAGACCCCTGATTGCTGTGCCTACACGATTCATGATTGATGGGTCTAATGAAATTACTAAATTTCCCTTCCCATTTCTGGCATTAGTCAAGACGTTGTGTCCAAAGATTATTCCACCAGACATGTTCTGCGGATGTGATGGGATTAGCCAAATTTCAAACCTTATTTTTGACCTCCAGCAGAAAATTGAGCACATACGCTATTGAAGCCAACTGGGACTATAGAACATCAAGTTGATTCATCAAATTAGCTCAAACATAATTGTACTGCATGACTGGCTATGGAAGTTGTCAGCTATAAACCTGTCAAAAAGCCATCAGCTTTAATGTTAAATAGAGACACAAAGTAATGTTGTTCAGAATTTGACATTTGTTGCATTACGCCTGCTAAAGGATGCTATCTGCTTTGTTTCCTCTTAGAAAAAAATGTAGTCTGAAATACAGTCATGATAGATTGCTGTAGACAAAAGGTAGAAACCCCAGTTGTTAAGGGTCTTGCAACCCCATCCCCCCTTAAAATCAAAAACATGCAGAGCTAATGCTTCCATTCTGCACTCAATCTGTTCCCTTGTGCCTGTGAGTATTACAAAGGTAGGCTGGGTAAATTACAGCTTTAAATCCACCTTTGTTTAGCTGGCACACACCTAAATCCAGAGTTTTAACATGGATACATATTTGTTGCTTCCCAGTTTCCTGGGTTTTTTTAAATGGTGCATGTAGTCTTCTTTCAATTTATGGATGATTGGCTAGACAGACCGATATGGTTTCTAATGTGGCAATGCGTATTATTATGAACCCTTAGCCCGCTGAATATTGACTGTAAACGAGGAGCTCCTGCAAAGACGTTCTGATTTCAGATGTCAGCCCATAGTGAGAGCTCCCACCCATGTGCTGCTGATAGCGTCATGCGATGGCTCAGGAAAGTCACTGCCCTGCCTCATGAAGAGCTGTCACTCCATGGGGACACCCCACAGAGCTCCACCATGGTCATTGCTGCTCCTTGTACCCCGCCCGTGTCCCCCGGTAACACATAACTAGGGTAAGTCCTGGGAGGGAGAGTCAGAAAGAAAGACACATCCAGGCTGGAAAGTTTTCAGGGTATAATCTACAGATTATAAAGTCTTCAACACAAAAGGTCTTGTCTTTGCTTTCTCCAAAAAACTTACCACACTTTGGGCAGGATAAAATGGGAATGAAAAGAAAAGGCATTGAGGGACTTATCATAGGGGAACTGCAGAGAGAAAGTGTCAGGCCAAAACCTCCGTGTAAAGGAAGTAACAAGAGGCAGTTCAGGCTTCTGATGACCAGATACCAAGTGCCTACGCTGTTATCTTGTGAGTCTTCTGATGAGAGACAAGCAGTAGCTGTACTATCCCAGAAGACATCAGAAAACAGCTTGTGCTTTGTAGAACCATGTTCTATTTTACCTCAATTGCAACTATCATTATACAGTATTGTTTTTTGGTTTTTGGTTATGTTGTTGTTTTGGTTTCGTTTCTTGTTGTGTTGTTGTTGTTTTTGGTTTTTTGTTGTTTGTTTGGTTTTTTGTTTTGTTTTCTTTTAGTTATGTTTTTGTTTTTAATTTCAGAACCCACAGAAATGTATCCCTTTATTAGAGGAATAATAGTCCTGTCCCCAGTCAGCTCAAAGGCATGGTGTATCTGGGATTTCCAACCCAAAGTGAACAGTTGTGCAACAATAACTTTGCTTCCTAAGCGTGTGCAAAGTGACCGTTCGGCCCCCAAACCTGCCAGCATGACAGGGCAGCCCCAGCGTGAGAAATAGCATCTCCTGCAGGTAAATGGCATCTCAGGAGAGTGCAACCCTGAGGCCTTCCCCAGCATCCCAATGAGACTCCAGTCCCCAGGCTCTCACTCAGATGCACTGTTGAAAATAGAACTCTGAAGCCAGAGAGTGACTTCCCTCACTTCTGCAGCTTCATTATATCTTTAAACCAAATCTGCTTTCTTGCATGCCAATTTTTAGCCTGGAGCCAGGTATTAGAGCTGAGTGATAAATCCCTGAAAGGGTGATCACAATAGAAACTCTGACAGACACTTAACACTGGCGGTGCAAACTGGGGGAGCTCAGGATAATTTTTTTCCCGATTAGGCATTGGCTATGCATTTGTACAGACTACATAAGCACAAAATGTATGTAGGACACACGACAAAAGCTGCAAACCTATGACTTATTTGTGACTTTTGGGGAAGCAACTTTTTTTTTTTATTTTTTCTAGGGGTTTCATAACCAATAAATACAGCTGCTACAATTGCATATTGTTTTTAAATTGAGCAAAAAATGACATTTGAACAATGACAACTTGATAACTAGAATATTACCCCTCTCAAACCTTAGACTAAGATATAATACAGCAAGTGGGACTTGAACTGTGATGAGTTTCAGTATTAATGTTCATAAGATTTGTCAGTGTCACATCTTGCTGACACTCAGAGCTTCTCATTTTCTAAATATAATGTATCAGTGTTTAGTGGCTAAAAATGTAAATTATAAAAAATGTAATCATGTTCAAGAAACTGAAAAAATATATGATCTTTGAACCCCCCAGCACATACATGACTTAGTGTAGAGCTTACCAATTAAGCAGAAAAACACTGCACAGCAAACCTATGGGACAGCAACATCAGTTGTCCGCAACACACGTTCCCTGTTCTGCACAAATCCCATAGATTTCCAAAATCATCTTTGACTTGGATTTGAGAGATAAAACATATGAACTTACTCAAAAGAGTAAGAAACAAATACCTTCTTAGATCTGATTTCTGATGCTCAAGGTTTGGTTTCTATTTTTCTTTCATCTTTTTTCCCCCACTAATAAGACTTCTGGTATCAAAGGAACAAAAGAAAATATGCAGAATTTAAAACTATCCTCTGTTAAACTTCAGGCTGAAGCATTTTTAAAAGCACCATATAGGAACCCTTACATCTATAAAAAGCAGTTTCTTTGCTCTAAGGGCATTCTTGGAGTGCCTCCACTCTTTAAATCTAGGCTATAGAGTGTTCATTTGTTTAGTACCCAAATGAGCAAATCTAATGGCTAAATGCGACCAAAAGAAGCTTTCCGTGTCCTCGGATCTGCTCCACACATGTTCCTGTCCCTTCCTTTGCTTTGTGCTGCTGTTCATCTGACCAAATGGTAAACCAGATCAGTGAGCTAAACTGAATTTACTCCCTTTGTAGGGCTACGTCTCAGTCATTTTAACTCTAAATTGGCTGATTGCTGGAAAAACTGCATGTAGGAGGAAGAGGCTTCGTGCCCAGGGTGGAGCTCTCCTTGGCAGCAAATTTGCTGCAACCAGGTGTATTGTCAAACTATTGCCCTAAACACCTTAATCTAGGTACAGAGAGAAAATAAACCCAGTGTTTCTTTTTACAGAAGAGTACGAGTTACACATTGCCACAAAAGGTGAGAGAGTCTGACTTATACGTATCTGGGTTATAACATCATGACTGTGAGGCAGCCCAAAAGGAGCTACTCTTAGACTCGGTTGCTGTGTGAACAAATGGAAGTGGCTATTCTGATGAGAGTTCTGAAATGCTTGGAAAAAATCTGTTGCAGAAATGCAACAAATGCAACAAATATTTCTTGATGAGGGAAATAGAATCTAATTATGTTAAGGTCCATTTTATGCTATTCTATTAAGGGTGTGTAAGTGTAATGTCAGAGCAATGTAAGCTTACCTTAACATATACAAGAACCAAACCTGCCAATCTGTATATAGGATCTTGATTACCATGGAACAACTAAGTCTATTAATTACTATATAACTGAATTAACATCTGGCCAACAAAACACCACTTTAAAATGCTGGAATCATTGATGCATAATTGGTATGCTATTAAAACATCGCAAGTCCACTAGCAAATCTTACCTCTTCTAACTAAACTGCTTAGTAGGTGTGTTAATGGAAGTTATTGCTATTATAAATTATCTTCAGACATTGACAAAAGAAGTAATACAAGGTATATTTTTAAAAGCACTACCCAATGCATGGCTGAGTGATTGAGTTGGAAAATGAACCATTCCTTGGGGTTAGCAAATGATTTTTCATCAGCTAGCAGGCTATTAAGCACACCTAGATAATAAACGGATGATTTTAGCAGTAATTCTACTAGCTTCTCATATTTTCCATTTTAAATTCCATGTTACTTTTAAAGGATTCACACATTACATTGATTTACACCATAGAGAAGAGAGCCAGCGATGTCCTTTAATGTCGGAGACAGCGCATTATTATTTATCATTAAATCTACCTTTTTTTTCCCCTCCACCTCGTGAAACATTTGACGAACGTTTGCCTGGCTGGCTCAGAAGTGACTGTTAGGATTCCTCACACAGGGCACCCCCTCATAACAAGGACATGGGGTTTGCTGCTTTCTGATGATGTGATGCTGACTCTTCCAATGGTCGGCCCTGCAAATCCCCCTGTCTTCCGCAGGAGTTCACAGCTCAATCATGTGAACTTAAGTTACTGGTAGAAACTAGAGAGCGAAATCTTTACACTAATGAGATTATTTGCATGAAATGTTATTTCAATAAGACAGCCTAGGGAAGGAGTTCGTTCACACTTGATTTTCCACATTTGTTATTAGATTTCTTGCCCAAAAGAACAATTTTGGGAAATGACTGCGAAGATACAGTATTGGAACTGATGGTCAGTTCCAATGGAATATAAACTGATTTTTAACATGAAAGAAACTGCGGCGACAGAGACAGATTAAAACGTGGTTGACCGACAGTCTGTTTCTTCATCATGTTCCAATGGAGCTACTTGCTAGTACTGTTAAAACCTCACATGAACAGCCCTTTTTTATGGCAGAAGAGAGATACATGGGTTCTGATTCTTTCTGAAAATGCCAGCTACAATAGAAAATATGTCTGTTCCTGCCTGCTTATGTGTGCACTCTTCTCTTTTTTGAGTGTTCATAGCCTACTACTCACCCCACAATTTCTTTTGTGGCAGCACTCAGAGAATACTGAAAAAGTTATTTAAAGCAAATTTGTTAAATTTGGTTCATGTGAGTTCAGCCTCAGGGACAAAAGCAGTACTTTCATAGTCATACAGGAAGGCAAACTTTTACAATAAAACAAAACGCACAAATATTCACTGAGTCTGGAGTTTCATTACGGAGTGAGAAGTCAATTTATGCTTTATAGTTTTGTATCAAAAGCAGATGAAACTTGGAAATTACAGAAGAGTTTGGCCTTGCAGTTTTGGATTGATTCAAACTTTAAATTCAAAATGAAACTGGGAGATGTGAACTTAAGTGGCTGATGCTGCAGAAAATGTTGTGATCTATGTGTATATCTATTGCAATTTATTTTCACAAGATTGCATACTTTCCTGGTAATTACAGACCCCTCTTGCATAAGCAATAATTTTCCATTTGAACTTCTACAGTACAGCCTGTTCCTCTCCTCCTTCAGAGCAGCACTGAACACAAATACACAGATTTATCACACCTTTTT